>NW_024044861.1:532653-832653 GCF_015852505.1 Tachyglossus aculeatus | reverse complement strand
AAGCCAGGCAGCTGCCACGTTGCGGCAACTCTGGAATATTACATCAGCCTTTAACCGATGCATCAGTCCTCTTGTACTTTGTCATCCTCCATAATGTCTTCCTACTGGGAATGTATATATTTTGTCCCTCCTCCCATTTACATTGTCTGGTTCCTTGGGCCAGGAACCATGTGCATTAGGACCCTCCTACACCTCCAATTGCACATGTCCAAAACCTTCCTCCTTCTCTTCCAATTCGTATGCTGTCCCTGAACCTGCTTTTTAATTGGTCTCTTTGTTTTATTTTAAGAGCGTTTTCTTCTTAGGCGCTTGCTATGTAGCAGGTACTGTCCTCGACGCTGGGCAGCGTCCAGCTTATCTGGTTAGACACACTTCTGTCCCACATGGGACTCACAGTCTCCACCTCCCCTTTTACGGAGTAGGTGACTGAGTCCCTGGCAATTCATTCCTTTATTCCTTCCTTCTTTGGTTCAATTGCAATGATTGAGCGCTCCCTGTTTGCAAAGCACTGTCCTAGGAGCTTGGGACAGTACATTATAACAATGAACAGACACAATCCCTGCCCACAGTGAGCTCACAGTCACACACAGAGGGGGAGACAGATGTGAATATACAGAAGTAGTTAAAGAAGGAAAGAAAAAAAATGAATCAATCGGTCAATTTCAGAGAGGGGACTTGCCCACAGGGTGACAGAGTCAAGAGCCGGAATTACAGCTCTTGCCTCTAGATCCAGCTGCTTTCCTTTCGCATCACTCTAGATAGAACGACCTTTTTCTGTCTCACTAGTTTGAATTTTGGTGTTGTGTTTGACTCAGTCAGGCGATCGATCGATCGAGCAATCGTGTTGATTGAGTGCATTCTCTTTGTCGAGCCATGTACTCAGCTTTTGTGGGAGTACAACCCAACAATAAAAACAGACCATTCCCTGGCCATAACGAGGTTTCATTCTCCAGTGGGAGACAAAAACTAATAGGAATCCATTCATTTCATCTTTAGAAGGAAGTTTTGTGAGATTGGGGGTTGCAGAAAGCGGACCAGCACGGCCACAGCACTGTGCAAAGCCGCCTTTTAGCGGGCTGAATATTCATTCATTCATTCAGTTGTATTTATTGAACGGTTACTGTGTGCAGGGCATTGTACTAAGCGCTTGAAAAGTTAAATTCTGCAACAGAGACAAACCCTACCCAACAATGGACACACAGTCTACAAGGGGGAGACAGACAACAAGAAAAAACAAAAGTAGACAGGCGTCAATAGCATCAATGTAAATAGAATTATGGGTATATAAGCATCCTTAATAAAACGAATAGAATAATAAATATGTACATCTCTTAAAAAGTGCTGTGGGGCAGGAACGGAGGTAGAACAGAGGAGGGAGTAGGGGCGATGGGCTGAGAGGGGAGTAGAAGAAAAGGGGAGCTGTTTCTAGGAAGGCCTCCAGGTGGAGGTGATCTTTTGGGAAGGCTTCCCCCGCCCTCTGCGCCCCCCCCCCCCCAACCTCCACGAACCGGGCTGCGGGGCACGATGGGGATGGGAGATCGGTAGGCAGAAGCAAACGCTGCCCAATGCCAGCGTCAGACTCCAACCCCCGGAAGTCTTTGGGCCTCGAGCCTCCACAGAAACTTCCCAACAGGGTCTGATTGGCTGGGTCGGTGCCTGGGCAGGGCTACATGGGGAACTGATGGAGATCGCGGGGACTAATGAGGCTTCTCTCTGGTGGCAGCATTTTGGGGAGGGCCACGGGCAGCTACCTGGACCACCGCGGAGTGGGCTTATCGGATTGGAAGTATATCTAATAACCCTTACCTTTTAAGAGGCCCGCCTTCGATATGTGGGGCCGCTCAGTGCCCAGACTATTGGTTGTGTTCTAAAATCTCCCTAGTGAGAAGAAAAGTGCCTGATTTGGACAGGTTTTGGAGTCTCTGTGTTCTCTATGCTACACCTCGCATGAAGTGGTAGAAAGTACTTAGAAAATACCGTGTTTACTATCAATCCCAATTGGAAAACGGCCTGAACAACCGCCTCCCGTGCCTTCTGCGCTCTGGCCATGGCGGTGGGATGCTCTGCAGGGCACAACGGGAGTTGGTATTTCGGGAGGCAGAGGTGAGCGACATCAAGAGCAAGTGTCAGATTACGACTCCCAGTCTTCGTGCCCAGAGTCACAACATCACCTTCCTTATCACCGCGTCACGGCCTGATTGGCTGTGCGGGTTTGCTGGGTGGATTCTGTCATACCCGCAGTAACGCAGTGGTGGTTCAACGATTTCTCTTGGCCGATCGTAGGTGCTGTTTGGAACTTCTTGCCTTGCGCCCTCGTTCTTTCACTGGCAGTTCGGTGATCGGCAGGTTCTTGTCTTTTGTCAGGAGGGGTTCTTTCTCAGGACATTATTGATTATAGGTGGTTTTCAGCAACAGCTTTAAGCTACTCAGAACCTGTGAGGAGAAACCTGGAACACAACTCAGCACACTGACTCCTGAGGGAAGGGTCTTGGTACCTAGCACTTATTGGAAGGGTGTAGGGGCTTGGCTCAATGCCCCACCACTTATAGGGAGTATCATGGACATGACTCAGCATCCTGAAACCTAGCAGGAGAACTATGGCACCTGAATGAACATACCAGTGCCTATGGCCTGGGGTCAGACTACGACTCTCAGAAGTCTACCACCACTTATTCACCATCCCAGCATTTGTAGTGAGAGGCCTGCTACCTGCTTCAGCATCTTATGGCGAGGGCCACAGGACCTGGTCAAGCACCAAAGCACCTGTGGGAATGATGGTAGAACCTGAAGTGGCATCGCAGCACTAGAAAGGAGGGCCCTGGGCCTCAGGTAACTACCCTGGCACACATGGGCAGAGTCCTGAGATTAACACCTGAGAAGTGTAGGTAGGGAGGGCCCTAGCATGTGTGCCGGTAGAACCAATGTGGAGTGGCCTCAGACCTGAGTCGGTATCCTGGACAACCCCAGGATTTAGATCCACCCTCCAGCACCAGTGATATGGCCGGTATGGTCCACTGGCCCACTGGAGCAAAGCCCTTGGATTTGGGTCAGCACATAGACACAAGTGAGTGGTGGGGGTCGGGGGTGGGGGGTTGGTCTCTTTCAATATCCAAAGCAATGTAGGAAGAGCCAAAGGAGCTGGTCCTATACCCCTTGTACCTGTAGGCCCTCGGGCAATACTGCAGAACCTGGAGAGAGGATCCTTGGACCCAGTTCAGCATGCTAGCTTTCAGGTGGAGTTTCTTGGGACTTACATCAGCACAGTGACGCCGGTGAGTTAAGCCCTGGGACCTGGGATAGCAGCATGGTATATTCTGGAGATGCCTTGACCCTTTTTAATAGCCAGAACCTATCGTCAGATCTTTGGCACCTATGATATGGGTTATGGTTCAGCCCGTGGAGGAGATCCGTAGGAACTTGGTCAGAGCCTCAGTGTCACTTTAGAACCAATGGGGAGGAGCCGAGGACATGGGCCAGTGGTCCAGGCCCTGTACGGAAGGCCCCTGGACTTGGGGCAGCATCCCAGCAACCTTAGGGATAGTTCTGAGTTTATAATAGCACTGCAATTTCATAAAGGGAGGAAGTTGGAACCTGGGTCTACACAACTATTTTTTGACCCCTGCGATCTGGTGAGCACTCCAAGACCTTTGAATAGGGTCTTGGACTAGGGTCAGCATCCCAGCATCTATGGGGAAATTTCTCGGCCTTGGGCCAACAATCCAGAAGTGGTAGGGAGGGCCTGGTATAGCACCACAGCTCAAACAGAGAGGGACATGAAACAGCATGACCTAGTGGATAGGGTCATTGGCCTGGGAGTCGGGAAGGTCATGAATTCTAATCCCAGCTATTCCACCTGGCTGCTGTGTGACCTTGGCAAGTCACTTAACGTGCCTTCACCTGTAAGATGGGGGTTAAGACTACGAACCCTATGTGGGACAGAGACTGTGCCCAACCCTATTCTCTTTTATATACCCCAGTGCTTAGAAAAATGCCTAGCACATAGCAAGTGCTTAATAAATACTATAGTAATGATAATAATAATAAAAACTATTATTATTATTAATATGATACCTTGTTCAGATGTTTGACATGTAAGTGTTGAGCTCTCAGACTTGGACCAACACCCCAGCACCTGTGGGGAAGGCCTGGCCATGCTTGTTCTCCATGTGGGTCTGATGGAGAGAGTGGGGTACTAATGAGGGTTCACTCCCATGGGAGCATCTTGGGGAGGGCCAAGGGCAGCTGCCTGGACCAGCGGGGAGCTGGCTCATGCCAGTGAAAGGATGTATACAAACCCCTCCCAATATAAGGGGCTGGCCTGCAGTAAATGGGTTCTCTCAGTACCTTGATGGCTTTTTGCGTGGTAAACACTTCAGAGAGCAAATGGGATGAAAGGAGCCCGATTTGGACCGAGTTGGGGGTCTGTGTGCTCTCTGTGCTACACCTCAAAGGAGGTGGTAGCAGGCACTTAAAAAAATACCATAATTACTATCAATCCTAAGGGGAAAAGTTTTGAACCAATGATCAGTCATGCCTTTCGCTTTCGGGGCACGATGAAAGTGAGAGTTTGGGAGGCAGAGGTAAAAGATCTTGACCCAAGGCCCCCTCAAGCAGCCACTCGAGCCCCGAGTGAGAGGACTTTGGGAGGTCAGTAAAGAGCATGCATCAGAATACGATTCCCAGAAGTCTTTGTGCCCCAATCTGCCATACCATGTGACACAGCCATATTGTCTGAATTAGCGCCTGGACTGGCCTCTGTCGCCTCCACTTTTCATTCATTCATTCATTCACTCAGTCGTGTTAATTGAGCGCTTACTGTGTGCAGAGCACTGTACTAAGCGCTTGGGAAGTACAAGTCAGCAACATATAGAGACGGTCCCTACCCAACAACGGGCTCACAGTCTAGAAGGGGGAGATAGACAACAAAACAAAACATATATACAGGTGTCAAAATCGTCAGAACAAATAGAGTTATACCTATATGCACATCATTAACACAATAAATAGATTAGTAAATATGTACAAGTAAAATAGAGTAATAAATCTGTACAAATATATACAAGTGCTGTGGGGAGGGGAAGGAGGTAGGGCGGGTAGGTAGGGTTCTAATCCTTGCCCCAACACTTGGGTTGAGCGACCTTGGGCAAGTTACTTCACTTCTCTGGGAATCAGTTACCTCATCTGGAAAATGGGGATTAAGACCGTAGGACAGAGAATGTGTCCGATTTGGTTATTTTTTTTCTGCCCAGTGCTTAGTACGGTGCCTGACACTTAAATATAGTACTTGGGCTAGGCCGTGTCTCAATCTCTCAACAGTTCAAGGATCAACCAATTGGATTTACTGAGTGCTTACTGTGTGCAAAGCTCTGTACAAACTGCTAGGGAGAGTACGGTATGACAGAGTCGGTAGATGCTTTTCCTGCCCACGATGAGTTTACAGTCTAGAGGGGGAGAAGGAGTAATAGTATTTAGGATGGTGTAGCAGTTAGAGCACCAGCCTGGGAGTCAGAAGGTCACGGGTTCCAGTTTCAGTGCCACCACTTGTCTGCTGTCTCTTCCGGCACTTAGAACAGTGCTTGGCACATAGTAAGCACTTAACAAATTACATCATCATTATTATTATTATTCTCTGGGCCTCAGCTACCTCATCTATAAAGTGAGGATTGAGACTGTGAGCCCCACGTGGGACAGGAACTGTGTGCAACCCTGTGTTCTTGCATCCACACCAGCTCTTAGTACAATGCCTAGCACATAGTGCTTAACAAATACCACAATTATTATTATTATCATCATTATTTGAGGTCCAAGAATAATCCATGTTTTCTCCTATTTCAAATGGTCAAGACCTTGACATTCTCAGCAAATAGATAATAATAATGATGGCATTTGTTAAGCGCTTAATATGTGCCAAGTGCTGTTCTAAGCGCTGGGAGCGCTGCATTCTGAATGTCTAAACTACTTGTAGGTGCTTCTTTTTTCTTGAATTTTTACTCCCAGAAATCGATTATTCTTCGCCAATCGCGGGTGTGGTGACAGTTCGAATAGAGCAGATGCATCCTGCATCCCACGCTGGGGGTTCCCAGCCTGTGGAAGAGGGATAACAAATAGTACATCGTCAGGGTTTAGAGGTGTGGTAGCTGAGGTGCAGAAATTCCAAAGTGCCTTGGCTAAAGTCACACAGCACAAAAGCGTCAATACCGGAACTTGGCTCCAGGTCTGCCACATCCCAACTCGCTTCGCTGCATTTCGAGGGTGGTTTGAGGTTGTTTCAATGGTGACGGCCTCTGAGTATCTAGGAAACGGCTGGGGCCAGATAAATCCAGGCACCTGCCCTCTTGTGGCAACTCTGGAGTATTACATCGGCGCTCAACGGATAATTCAGTCGTTTTGCACTGCCTCATCCTCTATGACGTCCTCCTTTTGGGAAAGTATATTCTTTGTCCCTCCTCCCATCTACATCTTCCAGTTCCTAGGGCCAGGGATCATGTGCACTAGGGCCCTCCGACTCTTCCAACTACACAAGTCCTAAACCGTCCTCCTTCTCTATCAACTCGAACCCTGTCCTGGCACCTGCTTTTAAAAATTGGTCTCTTTGTTTTTTCTTTTACTGGTATTTCTTCATAAGTGCTTGCTATGTGCCAGGTACTGTCAGTGGCATTGGGGTAGATTCAAGCAAATCTGGTTGGACACACTCCTGTTCTACTTGGGACTCAGAGTCTTCACCTTCCCTTTTTACAGATGAGGTCACTGAGGCCCCGAAAATTCATTCATTTACTCCTTCCTCCATTCATCATCATCATCATCATCATCATCAATCGTATTTATTGAGCGCTTACTGTGTGCAAAGCACTGTACTAAGCGCTTGGGAAGTACAAGTTGGCAACATATGGAGATAGTCCCTACCCAACAGTGGGCTCACTCGCATTGATTGAGTGCTCACAGTATGCAGATCACTGTCCTCAGAGCTTGGGATAGTACACTGTAACAATAAACAGAAAGAATCCCTGCCCACAGTGAGCTCACAGTCTAGAGGGGGATACAAACTTTAATATACAGAAATAGACGAAGAAGGAAAGCACAAAATTTGAATCAATCAGTTATTTACAGAGAGGGGACTTGCCCACAGGGAGACCAAAAAAAGAGCCGGAATTAGAGCTCTTGCCGCCAGAACCAGCTGCTCTCCTTTCGCATTACTTTAAATCGTATGACGTTTCTTCCTCACAAGTCTGAATTTTGGTGTTGTGTTTGATTCAATTAATAGATCGATCGATCGTGCCGTCTTGTTTATTGAGAGCATTCTGTGCATCGGGCAGCATACTCAGCTTTTACGGCAGTACAACCATCTGGTGTCTGTCTCCCCTGCAGAATGAAAGCTCTTCTCCCCTATCCTAGACGTGCCCCTTTATGCCACGCCATGCTACCTCGCACTGAGACACAGCCGGATGGTTTGGGTGAGTTCCTGGTCTGGCCTCTGTCACCTCTGCTGTCTCGTAGTGCTGTTGGTTCAGTGATTATTCTTGGCCAATCGCTGGTGGGGGTACCATACGACCAAGAGCAAAGGCAGTCTGCATCCCACATCGGGGCTCGAAGCCTGTGGAAGAGACTTAACACATCCTCATGATTACAGGTGAGGCTGCTGAGGTGCACAGGCTCCAAAGTGTCTTGGTCAAGGTCACACAGCACAAAAGTGTTACAACGGGTACTTGTTCCCAGGTCTGCCACATACATTGCCAAGATCCGCCCTTTCCTCTCCATCCAAACCACTACTCTGCTCGTTCAATCTCTCATCCTATCCAGTCTGGATTACTGTATCAACCTTCTCTCCGATCTCCCATCCTCCTGTCTCTCCCCACTTCAATCCATACTTCATGCTGCTGCCCGGATTGTCTTTGTCCAGAAACGCTCTGGGCATGTTACTCCCCTCCTCAAAAATCTCCAGTGGCTACCAATCAATCTGTGCATCAGGCAGAAACTCCTCACCCTGGGCTTCAAGGCTCTCCATCACCTCGCCCCCTCCTACCTCACCTCCCTTCTCTCCTTCTACAGCCCACCCTGCACCCTCTGCTCCTCTGCTGCTAATCTCTTCACCGTACCTCGTTCTCGCCTGTCCCGCCATCGACCCCAGGCCCATGTCATCCCCCGGGACTGGAATGCCCTCCCTCTGCCCATCTACCAAGCTAGCTCTCTTCCTCCCTTCAAGGCCTTACTGAGAGCTCACCTCCTCCAGCAGGCCTTCCCAGACTGAGCCCCTTCTTTCCTCTCCCCTTCGTCCCCCTCGCCATCCCCCCCATCTTACTTCCTTCCCTTCCCCACAGCACCTGCATATATGTATATATGTTTGTACATATTTATTACTCTATTTATTTATTTATTTATTTTACTTGTACATATCTATTCTATTTATTTTTTGTTAGTATGTTTGGTTTTGTTCTGTCTCCCCCTTTTAGACTGTGAGCCCACTATTGAGTAGGGACTGTCTCTATATGTTGCCAACTTGTACTTCCCAAGCCCTTAGTACAGTGCTCTGCCCACAGTAAGCACTCAATAAATGCGATTGATGATGATGATGATATCCCAGGTCTGTGTCCTTTCCAATAACTTCGCTGCTTCTGGAGGGTGGTGCGAGGTTGTTTCGATGGCGGCTGGACTTTGGGAATCCAGGTGAGCTGGCCGGGGCCAGATGAATCCTGGCATCTTTCCTCTTGTGGCAACTCTGTAGTATTGCATCAGCATTCAACCGATGCGCTTTGGGACTTTGGGACTTCCTCATTCTCTATGACGTCCTCCTACTGGGAACATAATTTTTTGTCACTCCTCCCGTCTACATTGTCCAGTTCGTTGGGCTAGGGACCATGTGTTGCCAACTTGTACTTCCCGAGCGCTTAGTACAGTACTCTACACATAGTAAGGGCTCAATAAATGCAACTGAATGAGTGAATGAATGTGTACTAAAGAAGCAGCGTGTCTCAGTGGAAAGAGCATGGGCTTTGGAGTCAGAGGTCATGGGTTCAAATCCTGGCTCTGCCAATTGTCAGCTGTGTGACTTTGGGCAGGTCACTTAACTTCTCTGTGCCTCAGTTACCGCATCTGTAAAATGGGGATTAAGACTGTGAGCGCCCAATGGGACAACCTGATTACCTTGTAACCTCCCCAGCGCTTAGAACAGTGCTTTGCACTTAATAAGCGCTTAACAAATGCCATTATTATATTATTATTATAGGGACCTCCGGCATCTCCAACTACAGATGTCCTAAATCATTCTCCTTCTCTTTCAATTCTAACCCTGTACTGGTGCCTGCTATTTTATTGGTCTCCTTGTTTTTTCTTCGATTGGTATTTCTTCATAAGTGCTTGCTATGTGCCAGGTACTGTCCGTGGAGCTGGGGTAGATACAAGCTAATCTGGTTGGACACACTCCTGTCCCACATGGGACTCAGTCTTCACCTTCGTTTTTCACAGATAAGGTCACTGAGGCCCCAACAAATAATTCATTTATTCCTTCCTTCATTCATTCAATAGCATTGATTGAGCACTCATGGTATGCAGATCAGTGTCCTCAGAGCTTGGAATAGTACACTATAAAAATAAACAGACATAATCCTTGCCCACAGTGAGTTCTCAGTCCAGAGGGGGAGATAGATGTTAATACACATAAATGGAGTATGAAGAACGAAAAAAAAATGAATCAACCAGTCATTTACAGAAAGGGGACTTGCCTACAGGGTGATATAGTCAAGAGCTGGATTTAGAGCTCTCACCACCAGATCCAGCTGCTCTCCTTTTGCATCACTGTAAATCGTGCGACTTTTCTTCCTGTCTCACAAGTCTGAATTTTGGTGGTGTGTTTGCCTCAATCAATCAATCAATCGATCCTTCGGGCAATCCTGTCGATTGAGTGCATTCTGTGTGTCGAGCACTGTACTCAGCTTTGTCTGGAGTATAACCCAACAATTAAAGAGACACATTCACTGGCCACAACGAGCTTTCAGTTTCCAGGAGGAGACAGACCCCAATAGGAATCTATTCACTGTGGCTATAGAAAGAAGTCCTGGAGGCTGGGAGTGGTTAGCAGGGGCTCAGCGTTGCTGCAGCGCTACGCATACCGGCCATTTGCCAGGCTTAATATCGGCTACCCGAGCCTGATGTGAGTCCTGCAAAGGCCTCTAGACAGGCCGTGGGGCACAACGGGGATGGTAGTTCGGTGGGCGGAGGCATTCACTGTCCGGAGAGAGCATCAGACTACCATTTCCGCTTGTCTTTGTATGTCGAGCCTCCACAGAAGCTCCTGACAGGATCTGATTAACTTGGTCGGTGCCTAGGCTGGTCTTCTTGGGGATCTGATGGAGAGCGCGGGGTAGTAATGAGGGGTTGCTCCCATAGGAGCATCTTATGGAGGGCCAAGGGCAGCTGCCTGCATGGACCAGCAGGGAGCGGGCTCGTGCCAATGAAAGGATGTGTAAAAGTCCTTCCCGATTTAAAGGGCCGGCCTTAAATCATGTGACCGCTCATAGTCATGGTGGTTGGTTGTGAGGTGAACTCTCTCGAGGGTGAATGGGAAGAAAGGAGCCCAATTTGGACCGAGTTTCTGGTTTATGTGTTCTCTGCACTGCATCTCAGAGGGAGTTGTAGCAAGTACTTAAAAAATACTATAATTGCTATCAATATCAATCGGAAACCGTTCTAAACAACCGTTGCCCACACCTTCCGCTCTCTGGCCTACGGCCTCGAGCCCCGGTGCTGGGCACGATGGGACTGGTTGTTCGAGAGGTGGAGGTGAACGCCAGTCAAGACGAGGGTCAGACTACGACTCCCAGAAGTCTTTGTGCCCTGATTTGCCACGCCTCTTTCCCTCCTACAGCAACATGGCCACATTGTTTGTGTTGGTGCGTGGGAGACCTCTGTCTCCTCTGCCTTGTCACAGTGTTGTTCGTTCAGTGATTACTCTCTGCCAATCGTGGGTGTGGGGACAGTACGACCAGAACAGTGGCAGCCTGCATCCCACACCGGAGCTCACAGCCTATGGAAGAGAGTTAACACATAGTTCATCCTCAGGTTTACAGGTGAGACACCTGAGGCACACAGATTCCAGAGTGCCAAGGTCACACATCACAAAAATGTCACAATCGGGACTTGGTCCCAGGTCTGCCACATCCCAGCTCGAGCTTTCCAACTCGCTTGGCTGCTTCAAGAGAGTGTTGTGGGGATGGCGGCGGGTCTCTTGGAATCCAAGCCGGCTGGAGCCAGATGAATCCGGGCAGCTGCCATCTTGTGGCAACTCTGGAGTACTATTACATCGGGGCTCAACCGTTGCTTCAGTTTATTTGTTCTTCCTCATCCTCTATGACGTGCTCCTACAGGTAAAGTGTATTTTTTTTTGTCCCCCGACTCACCTACACTGTCTAGTTCTTTGGACCTGGGGCCGTGTGTACTGGGGCCCTCTGACACCTCCAACTATACTTGTCCTAAAACCGTCCTCCTTCTCTTCCAATTGGAATCCTGTTCTGGCTACAGCTTTTTTTATAATTCTCTTTGTTTTTCTTTTACTCGTATTTTTTCATAACCGCTTGCTTTGTGACAGGTACTGTCCTTGGCGCTGGGGTAGATTCAAGCTAATCTGAATGGACACACTTGAGTCCCATATGGGACTCAGTGTCTTCAACTTCCCTTTTAAATTTGAAGTAATTGAGACCTCGAGAATTCATTCATTTATTCCTTCCTTCCTTCATTCAATCTCATTGATTGAGCCCTTACTCTTTTTCAAGCAATACCCTCAGAGTTTAGGAGAGTGCATTATAACAACAAACAGTCACAATCCCTGCCCACAGTGAGCTCAAAGTTTAGAGGGGCGGACAGACGTTAATATACAGAAATAAAGAAGGAAAGAAAAAAAAATCAATCATTTACAGAGAGGGGACTTGCCAACAGGTCACAAACTCAAGAGTCGGAATTAGAGCTCTCGCCAGCAGATCCAGGTGCTTTCCTTTAGCATCACTGCAAATGGTACGACTTTTCTTCCTGTCTCACAAGTCTGAATTTTGGTGCTGTGTTTGAATCAATCAATCGATAGATCGAGAAATCATGTTGACAGAGAGCATTCTGTGTGTTGAGCACTGTACTCAGCATTTGCAGAAGTGCAACTTAACAATAATAGATACACATTCACTGGCCACAACGAGCTTTCAGTCTCAAGTGGGAGACAGACGCCAACAGGAATCAATTCACTGCGGCTATAGATGGAAGGGCCTGGGGCCTGGGGGTTGCTGGGAGAGGCTCAGGGCGGCCACAGTGCTGAGCAAAGCCGCCCTTTGCCAGGCTGAACACTCATTCATTCGTTCTACCGTATTTACTGAGCGGTTACTGTGTGCAGAGCAATCTACTAAGCGCTTGGAAAGTGCAATTCGGCAACAAATCGAAATGGGCTCACAGTCTAGAAGAAGGGAGACGAACAACAAACAAAACAAGTAGACAGGCATCAATATCATCAATATAAATAAATAGAAGTATAGGTATATATGCATCATTAAACAAAATGAATAGAATAATGAATACGTGCATATATACACAAGTGCTTTAGGGCAGGGAGGGGCATAGAACAGGGGGAGAGAGTGGGGCGATGTGGGGGTAGGAGCAGAGGAAAGGGGAGGCTCTGTCGTGGAAATGAGCTTTTGCTAGGGCCTCCCTCGCCCTCTGCGAGGACGCCAACGTCCACGAACCAGACCGCAGGACACGATGGGACGGAAGTTCGGTAAGTGGAAGCGAATGTTGTCCAGTGCGAGTGGCAGACTCCAACCCCGGCAGTCTTTGGGCCTCGTGCCTACACAGAACCCTGAAGACAGAGTCCGATTGTTTGGGTCCATACCAGGCCAGGGCTACATGAGCAGCCAATAGAGTGCAAAGGGACTAATGAGGGTTTGCTCCGGTTGGAGCCTTTTGGGGAGGGCGAAGGGCAGCTGCCTGGACCAGCGCAGAGTGGGCTCAACCCAAAGGAAGTATGTCCAAGAAGCCTTCCTTTATAAGAGGCCCACCCTCGATACGTGGGGTCTCTCAGTGCCTTTACTGTTCGTTGCATACTAAACTCTCCCAGGAGGGAATGGGATGAAAGGTGCCCGATTTGGACCGGGTTTGGAGTCTCTGTGGTCTCTATGCTACACCTCACAGGGAGTGATGGAAAGTACTTAAAAATACCATAATTACTATCAAACTCAATGAGCCCGCTGTTGGGTAGGGACCGTCTCTATATGTTGCCAACTTGTACTTCCCAAGCATTTAGTACAGTGCTGTGCACACAGTAAGCGCTCAATAAATACGATTGAATGAATGAATGAATGAATGAAAGCAGTCTGAACAAACACCACCCACGCCTTCAGCTCTCTGGCCAGTGGCGGCGGGCTGTCCTGCCGGGCACGACGGGAGTGGTATTTCGGGAGGCGGAAGTGAGTGCTGTCACGGAAGAGCGTCAGACTACGAATCCTAGAAGTCTTTGAGCACCGATCCTCCACCCCACCCTCCTTCCCACCGTGTCAAGTTCTGATTGGCTGTCTGGACTGCCTGGGCTGGATTCTGCCATACCCGCATTATTGTGGCGATGTTGGTTCAGTGATTTCTCTCGGCCGATTGTGCGTGCTATTTGGAATTTCTTGCCTTGAGATCTCTTTCTTTGGTTGGTGGTTCGGTGATCGTCAAGTTCTTGTCCTTTGTCAGGAGGGGTACTGTCCCAGGACATTGTTGATTGTAGGTAGTTTTCAGCAATAGCTTTAAGCTCCTCAGAACCTGTGAGGAATGACCTGGAACACATCAGCACATTGACTCCTGGCGAAAGGGTCTTGGTACCTAGCACTCGTTGCAGTTCTCAGCACCCCACCACTTATAGGGAGGATCATGGACATGATTCAGCATCCTGGAACCTAGCAGGAGAACCATGGCACCTGAATCAACACCCCAGGGCCTATGGGCCGGGGTCCCAGGATCTTATTCATGACCCCAGCATTTGTAGTAAGAGGCCTGTTGCTTGCCTCAACATCTTGGGTTTCTATGGTGAGAGCCTTAGGAACTGGGCCAGCATCAGAGCCCTTGTGGGGATGATGCTAAACCCCGAATTGGCATTCCAGCATAAAAAGGAGGGCCCTGAGCTTCAGGTAACTTCCCACTTCCCTGGCACACGTGGGCAGAATCCTGAGATTAACACCTGAGAAGTGCAGGTAGGGAGGTCCCTTTAATGAGTGCCAGCAGAATCTATGTGGCGAGGCTTCTTACCTGAATCCGTATCCTGGACATCCCCAGGATCTAGATCCACACCCCAGTGCCAGTGATATGGCCGGAATGGTCCACTGGCCCACTGGAGCAAAGCCCTGGGATTTGGGTTAGCACATAGGCACAGGTGAGTGGGAGGGGGGAGTCTATGAACTCTGTCATCATCCAAAGGAGTGTAGGAAGAGCCAAAGGACCTGGTTCTCTACCCCTGGTATCCGTGGGAAGAGCCCTAGACCCTCGGGCAATACTCCAGAACTTGTAGAGAGCATCTTTGGACCCTGTACAGCACGCTAGCTTCAAAGTGGATTACATCAGCGCAGTGACTACTGTGAGTTAAGCCCTGGAACCTGGGTTAGCATTATGACATATCTGGGGAAGTCTTGACCTGCTTTAATAACCAGGATCTAGGTCAGATAAGCCCCTTAACATCTTGGGGAAAGCCCTAGGAACTGAGTCAGAGCCTCAATGTCACCTCAGAACCAATGAGGAGGAGCTGGGTACCTGGGCCAGTGACCAGTATGGAAGGCCCTGGGGCTTGGGACAGCATCCCAGCAACTTTATCGATGGTTCTGGGTTTCTGTAGCACTGTCATTCTATAATAGGAGGAACTTGGAATAAAGCTCTACACACCTATTTGTTGACTCCTGGGATCTGGTGAGCAATCCAAGACCTTTGAGTAGGGTCCTGCACTTGGGTCAGCATTGCAGCACCTATGGAGAAGATTCAGGGCCTTGGGTCAGCAGGCCAGAAGTGGTGGGGAGGGCCCAAAGACCTGGTTTAGCACCACAGCTCTAACAAGGAGGGACATGAAGGAGCATGAATTAGTGGATAGAGCATGTGCTTGGGAGTCAGAAGGTCATGGATTCAAATCCCGGTTTTGCCACTTGGCTGCTGTGTGACCTTGAGCGAGCCACTTCTCTGTGCGTCGGTTCCCTCATCTGTAAAATGACGATGAAGATGGCAAACCCAATGTGGGACAGGAACAGTGTCCAAACCCATTCTTCAGTGCTTAGAAAAGTGCCTGGCAAATAGTAAGTGCTTAACAAATACCATTATTATTATTAAGAGACCTTGTTCAGAAATTCGACATGCAAATGTTGAGCTCTCAGACTTGGACCAATACCCTAGAACCTGTTGGGAAGGCCTGGCCCATGTATCCTCGGTCTTGTTTCTCTCCGGGGAGAGTCGTAAGTTCTAGGCCAATATATCCACAGCAAAGGTAGTGAGGGTCCTCTGGCTCCTGGGAAAAAAACTCTGGTGTTAAGACAACTCCAGTTCCTCATGACCCTATCAATCAATCATACTTATTGAGAGTAACTGCTTTGTAACTGCTTGGGAGACTGACCACAATGAACTTACAATCTAAAGGGGGAGACAGACAAGAGAAAATTAATAAATTAATAAGAGGTAAGTACATAAGTGCTGTGGGGTTTAAGGTGCGTGGTAAATATAGAGTAAATCCCTTTTGGTTTCAAGTACTCTACTAAGCCCTCTACTAGATACAGGTCCCACATTAGGCTCACAGTCCAAATACGGGGGAGAACACTTTGCAGATGAGGAAACTGAAGCGCTTGCCCAAAGTCACCCTGCAGAAAAGTGGCAGAGCCAGGGTTACAGTCCAGTTCCTCTGACACCCAAGCCTATGCACTTTCCACTAGGTCACAATGCTTCTCAAAATCCAATGCAAGAACCAGGTTCAAGTTCTTGTGGGAGCATCTTCATACATTCATTCAATCGTATTTATTGAGCCCTAACTGTGTGCAGAGAACTGTACTTAGCGCTTGGGAAGTACAAGTCGGCAACATATAAAGACTGTCCCTACCCAACAACAGGCTCACAGTCTTTAGGAGAGAGAAGGCCATCTGCATTTGACAGCACGGAGCAGGCATATTCAAATGCAAGGAAGTGTTATAACCCCGCCCGGGTAAGATGCCTGAATGCAGTATATGGAGCCTCTCAGTGTATTTACACCTGGTTGAGTGGTAAACTCTTTCGGGAGGGGATGGGATTAAAGGAACCTGATTGGAGCGAGGTTGGTATGTGTTATAACCCAGCTCGGGTGAGATGCCCGAATACACTATGTGGAGCCACTCAGAGCCTTGACACTTGACATGGGTCTCCATGTTCTCTACGGGACACCTCAATGAGCTCACGGTCTAGAAGGGGAGACAGACATTAAATATAAATAAATGGATAAATAAAGAAATTACAGATATAAACATGTGTGCTATGGGGAAGGGAGGGTGGATGATTGAAGGAGCAAGTATGAGTGGCACAAAAGGGAGTGGGAGAAGAGGAGGGGAGAGCCCAGTCAGGGAAGCCTTCTTGGAGGAGATGTTCAGGCTTTGAACATGGCTTTGAAATGAGGTAGAGCAAATGAACTCTGCCTCCCTCTGATATGAGGAGGGAGGGCATTCTAGGCCAGAAGTAGGATGTGGGTGAGATGTCGGTGGCGAGACAGATGAGATCAAAGTACAGTGAGAAGTTTAGGACCTGAGGAATGAATTGTGCGGGCTGGCCTGTACTAGGAGAGCAGCTAGGTGAGATAGGGGCAGGCAAGGTGATTAAGTGTTTTAAAACCAATGGTGAGGAGTTTTTGCTTGATGTGTAGGTGGATGGGGAACCGCTGGAGTTTCTTGAGAAGTGGGGAAATATGGTCTGAACATTTTTGAAGAAAAATGATTGAGGCAGCAGTATGAGGTATAGACTGGAGTGGAAAGAAATAGGAGGCAGGGAGGTCAGCAAGGTGGCTGATACAATAATCAAGGCAGGATCGGATAAATAGCTGTATCAATGCCAGAGGAGGCATCATGTTATTTTCTTAAACCCTGTATCAATTCTAGAAGAAACATCTAGGCACTGTCTACTTCCCCTGAACTATTACAGAAAAGACAGACAGGCTCTGACCACAGCCCCTTTGTCAATGCCAGTAGATTTGCCCAGGCCCTGGCCACAGCCCCTGCATCAATTCGAGAAGAAGTCTCCAGCCTCAGCCCAGAGTCTCTGTGTCACTACTAGAAGAGGGACCCAGACTCAATCTCATCCACCGTGTTATTGCCGGAAAAAGCACCTTGGCACTGCCCAGAACACCTGAGATGTTGCCAGACGAACTATCCTGCATCAGTGCCTGAAGAGGCACTATCATCCAACATGTGGGGATGCGATTCAAGGATCGGCATGGTGAGAGTGAGACCAGAATCAGAAAGGTTGAGCCGTGAAAGATGTATTCCATGCAGTGATTTGAACTTTTCTTTTGGGAGCAAAATGCTTGTTTTTAATCATTCATGGTTTATTGAGCATCCCTTTGGCGGGCGGGGCAGGGGAGGAATACAGTTATAAGTTACAAGCGATGCCAATCCTATACTACTAGGCAGTGAGTCCACGGGTAAACATGGTTCCCAACTTCTAACAGCCGGCAGAAGCAGGAAGGAGACAAGGTCATCTCCAGAAGCTACCTTTCAAATTATCCAAGAATCAGGTCTCCAGGGGCAACCTTTCAAATCACACCCGGCATGGACTACCTTTCATATCACCTTGAACTTGACCTACCTCCTCAAAGGGTTGCTATTTGAGCTCACTCCTCGAAGGGATACTCACTCCTCTTTGCTCCAGCAAGGAGATCCACTCAGTCACTTGGAACCATGCAAGATCTGGCAGAGTGGGCACCCTCATCTCGGTAGAGGATTAGTGTGACGTTAGTGTGACATTAGTATGACAGAATTCCAATCTACTACAATTCTCAATCCTCTCCCTGTTCACATTTGGGAGGATCGTGTGTCAAGACCCATTGGAATTCTCTACTAGGAGACCTTGTGGGTTTTCACTGCTAACCCTACAGCGTCATTGACCTTGTGTTTTTTCAGAATCAAGGAGCTCACTGTTCTTTATCACTCACTGCTAGTCCTCTGGTGTCAGTGACCTTGTGAGTTTTCAGAATCAAGAGGCACACAGTCTTGGCTTAGCACTGGCAGACACATGGTGTATTTGTTCAGAGCAAATGGTGGCTTGTTACAAAGTGGAGTCTGCCTGGCCAAGGCCCAGCTGTTCACAGGCATTCAGGATCTGCACACAGCCCTCATGTTAATGCCACAAAAATCACCCAGGCTTTGTCCACAGACCTTGAGACTCTGTCCAAAGAGTTGTGGGGGCTATGATCACAGCCCTCGTGTCAATGAGAGTAGAGGCATTCATGTTGTGCCCACAGACTCTAAGACTTGGTCAGTAGAATTTCCCAGTCTCTGGCCACATTACTTTTATCAATTCCAGGAGAGAAACCCATGCTCTGCACACAGCCACTGTCTCAATTCCAGAAGACAAGCAGCCTGGTATAGTGAATAGAGAGCAGGCCTGGGAATCAAAAGGTCATGGATTCTAATCCCAGCTCCTCTGCTTAATATTAATAATAATAATAATGGCATTTATTAACCGCTTAGTATGTGCAAAGCACTGCTCTAAGCGCTGGGGAGGTTACAAGCTGATAAGGTTGTCCCACGGGGGGCTCAGAGTCTTCATTCCCATTTTACAGATGGGGTAACTGAGGCACAGAGAAGTGAACTGACTTGCCCAAAGTCACACAGTTGACAATTGGCAGAGCCGGGATTTGAGCCCTTGAATTCTGACTCCAAAGCCCGTGCTATTTCCACTGAGGCACGCTGCTTCTCCATGGCTTGTCTGCCCTATGACCTTAGGAAATTCATTTCATTTCTCTGTGTCTCAGTTACCTCATCTGTAAAATGGGGATTGAAACTATGAGCCCTAAATGGGAAAGGGACTGTGTCCAAGTCGATTTGCTTGTATCCACCGCAGTGCTTAGTACTCTGCCTGGCACATAGTCAGCGCTTAAAAATACTATTATTAGTATAAACCTAGGGTTTGCCCGCAGTCCGTTTGTCAGTGCTATAAGCTCTGCCCACAGCCACTGAGGCTATTTCAGAAGAGCTACCCAGGCTCTGTCCACAGCCACTGTGCCAATGCCAGAAGAGGCCCGCAGGCTCAACCCACAGTCCCTGGGTCATGACAAGAGATCACCAGGCTCTAAGCTTAGCTCTTGTATCAATGCCAGAAGAGACACCCAAGCTTTGACCACAGTTCATGTGTCAATGCTAAAAGAGGCCCTCAAATTCTACCTCGTGTCAAGACCAAGGGAAATGCCTTGTCTCTGCCTACAGTTCCAGTATCAATGCCAGGAGAGGCACAAAGACTCTGCCCACAGCCCCTGTGACAATGTCATTTTGGGTACCCTGGCTATGCCCATAGTCCCTGTACTTATGCTATAAGAGGCCCAAAAGATTTTGCACAATGTCCCTGAATCAATGCCCAGAACGGGCTCCCAAGAGCTCTGACAGCGGCTCCTGAGTCGATGCCAGAAGAAGCACCCAGGCTTTGTAGACATTGTCTGTCTCAATGCCACAAGAGGCATCCAGGCTTTACCTTCTGTCCCTGTGCCAATGCCAGAAGAGGTGACTAGGCTCTCCCCACAGTCATGGGAACTAGCTGTGTCAGTTTTACTATCAGCGGTCAGTCACAGACAAGATCCTGCACAGGATGACTGGTGGCCAAATCCCTCAGTGGCTTGATTGCGGTCTGCAGGGAGTGTGGAGTCACACCTGGACAGGCCAGACCCCGACGAAGACCAGGCTGTCTTATATACTGGCCTCTGATGGCACTCAAGCTGGGGCCCTAGCGCTGAGAGGTCTGGGCCCAAGAGCAGCTGTAATAATTATTTTCAGATTTGATCCTAAATAAGGCAGGGGCCTCGTCCTGGCCACCCTTCATCTGTCCTGTTGAGTGAGGAGCAGGTGTCTTCTAGCTGGTGAAATCCCACCATTTCCTGGGCCTGACCCTCCGCTGGGTGTTGGGAACGGGGTTGGGGATCAGGAGTGAATGTCAGGGCTGTCTTTATTTTTGGTAATAGCATTCACTGTATATGTAAATGAGGCCTGCCCAGAGCCAGAGAGTGGAAGCCCTTTTTCCCTCCCCCTTATCCTTGTTGGTGGAGCAGTCAACTGTGTGGATCAGGGAGGGGAGGTGAAACTAAAGACACCCCTGGACTTTAGTGTGGGGCCACGACCCCCTTCATTACCCTGGTTTTTATGCTGTTTTGCACATGTGATTTTTGTATGAAGTATCGATTTCCTGAACTGGCTTCTGAAATGGCTCCTTTTCTGCAGGTCTCCATTGCTTCCATCTCTGCAGCCTAGGATTTGGGGCTGGCTCTGGGTTGGAAGGAGGCAGAGGGGCTCATTCTGATGGGGATGGTGAAGGTGGACACCCTAGGCCACTAGATACTAAGGCTTTCTTGAAGGCACAGCTCCTCCAAGAGGCCTCCCCTGACCAAGCCTTTCTATCCTCTTCTCCCTCTCTCTTCTGCATCACCAGGACTTGCTCCCTTCATTCATTCTCCCTCCCAGTCCCTCAACACCTATGTCAGTATCTGTAATGTATAGATTTATATTAATGTCTCTCTCCCCTTCTAAGCTCGTTGTGGACAGGGAATGTGTTTGTTCTATTGTTGTATTCTTCCAAGTAGTTAGTACAGTTCTCTGCACACAGTAAGTGTTCAATTAATACAACTGACTGACTGACTAATCTGTGAATGGGGCCACAGTTCAGTCTGTGAAATGGGCTGCTCTTCATTCTGTGAATGGAGATATGGCCTAGTCTGTGAGTGAGGCCCCATCCAGTCTGTGATTGGAGACATGGCATGGTCTGTGACTGGAGGCATGGCCCTTTGTTCAAGCAGGGCTGTGGCCTGGTGTGTAAGTGGGTTCGCGGCCCAGTTTGTACGTGGAGTAGACACCTGTTCTGTGAGTGGTGACTCGTGCCGATCCCCACTCACAGACTGGGTTGTATCCTTATTCACAGACCAGGCCAAGGCCACTCAGAAAGACCAGACAGCAGGCCCACTCACAGACCAGATTGAGGTCCTATTCCCAGACTGATCTGCAGCCCCACTCACAGACTGGGCCTCATAGTAACTCACTGAGTGGGCCTAGGCCTCACTCACAAATCAGACCACATCCCCAATCACAGACCAAGCCAAAGCCCCACTTAGATTGGACCACGGCCCCACTCACATACCAGATTGTGGCCCCACTCTAGACCAGGCCACAGCCCCACTCCAGAACCTCATAGTTCCGAGGTGCTAGGGCCCTTCCTACTTACATTTCCCCGGTCCTAATCTCAGTATTCCTCCCACATGTCCCAGGGAAGTGACCTGAGGCTCAGAGCCCTTGTTTCTGGGGCTATGGTGCTGGATCAGAACCTCGGACCATCCCTACAGGATCGGGGTTCCTCGCCCAGGTCCCAGAGCCCTCACTGAGATGCTGAACCATGTGCCAGAACTTTCACAAATGCCAAGAGCCCGAGTGAGGTCCTGAGACCCCTGCCCCATAGGCACTAGGATTTTGATTCATGGCTCTGCTTCTAGTTTCCAGGATGTTGGACCATGTCCCAGGACGATATCTATAAATGGTGGGCTGCTGAGCCAAGTCTTTGGGCTCCACAAAAAATGGAAAGAACCCATGAATCACCCCAGTATAACTGTCAAAACCAGGATGAGACCATACGGCAAAAATCTCAAACCAATACAGTTAACTTGTCTCCATGGTCTCCAGTCCACCGAGCAAAGATTTTTGTCCCCAGTCCCATTTTAACCAGCTCCAATATCCTTTGCTCCACCACGGTTCTGCAAGGAACGTGGGCTTTCTCACCTCTGAGGTCAGTCTGGGCAGATGAGCGATCTTGAGGTGCATCACCATATTTCAGAGTGACATGGGAGTCAGGAGGTCATGGGTTCTAATCCCAGCACTGCCACCTGTCTGCTGTGTGACCTGGACAAGTCACTTAACTTTTCTGTTCCTCAGTTCCCTCATCTGTAAAATGGGGAATAAGACTGTGAGCGCTATGTGGGACAAGTACTGTGCCCAACCCGATTATGTTTTTATCTACCCCAAGCGCTTGGAACAGTGCCTGGCATATAATAAGCACTTAACAAATCCCACAATTATTATTAATTATTATTATTTAAAGCACTTAATCACTTTACCTACTCCTACCTTACCTGGCTACTTTTCTGCTACAACTCAGTCTGCACACTTTGCTCCTCTAATGATAAGCTTCTGGCTGTGCCTTGATCTCACCTATCTCTGCAACAACCTCTCGTCCATGTCCTGTCTCTGGCCTGGAATATCCGCTCTTGTCAAATTCACCAGGCAATTACCCTCCCTGCCTTCAAATCCTTATTGAGGGCACATCTCCTCGCAGAGGCCGTTCCTGACTAAGCTCCCCTTTCCTCTTCTCCCACTCGCTTTTTCATCATCCGACTTGCTCCCTTTGTTCATTGCCCTCTCCCAGCCCCACAGCACATATGCACACATCTGTAGTTTATTTATTTATTTATTTATCACTAGACTGTGAGCTCGTTGTGGACAGGGTATGTGTCTATTCACTGTTGTATCATACTCTTCCATGTACGATAAGTGACAGGAAGTAAGGAAAGAAGGAAGGAAGGAAGGAAGGAAGGAAGGGAGGGAGGGAGGGAGGAAGGGAGGAAGGAAGGCAGGGAGGGAGGGAGGGAGGGAGGGAGGAAGGAAGGAAGGAAGGAAGGAAGGAAGGAAGGAAGGAAGGAAGGAAGGAAGGAAGGAAGGAAGGAAGGAAGGAAGGAAGGAAGGGAGGGAGGGAGGGAGGAAGGAAGGAAGGAAGGAAGGAAGGAAGGAAGGAAGGAAGGAAGGAAGGAAGGAAGGAAAGAAGGAAGGAAGGAAGGAAGGAAGGAAAGAAGGAAGGAAGGAAAGAAGGAAGGAAGGAAGGAAGGAAGGAAGGAAGGAAGGAAGGAAGGAAGGAAGGAAGGAAGGAAGGACTGATCCCACCATCCTTTCATGTTCTTTTCACTATAGCACTGATTCTGGTAGCTGCCCTACTAACCTACCAAACCACAGTGATCTGTGCCCCCAAATGGGGGGATCCAGTAAACTACATTGCTTTAGAACTCTTGTTGTGTTATCTTGTCATTGGCTTGGTAATTATGCCAGGATGATGGGCAGGTTCTTAACCATTTGGCTGGGGGGAGGGAGGTTGTTGGATGAGGGGGGGCTGTGGAAGAGGTAGGTCTCTTTCAGGAGCCCCAATACGTTGTTGAAGGGAGATGGTTGTTAACATATCCAAGTCCGTGCACTCTTCTCATTAGTGCAGAAGAACTGACCAAAACCCTAGAGTCCTCACTACAGGTGCTGGGTGACAGGGATCTCCCTATCAGTTCAGGGTCTTGAACCAGTCTCCAGACCATCCACCTGGAAACTGAGATGCTGCCAGGTCCCAGAGATTTCCCCAGATATGATGTGATGCTGACCCAAATCCTGCAGACCTCTCTGCAGGTGCTGGGATGTTGACCCTTGTCCTGGAGCTCTCCCCATCCATTTCACGGAGATGATCTACAGGTGACGGGTTGCTGAATTAGGACCTGGGGATCCTTCATTCTATGAAATTGACCCAATATCTTTAACCCTCCCTATGGCCACTAGGGTAATTACCAAGGTCTCGGAGTTCACAGTCAGATGCTAAAATGCTGAATCATTTCCCGAGGCCTTCAAGAACTAGGATGTAATGACCCAGCTCTCAGCGTTCTCCTCCCTGGTGTCAGGATCCTGAACCATTTCCCAGGATCTCCCTCACTTACTGGACTACTGGCCCATGTCCCAGTATCAGCACAGATTGTGTTACGTCACTGCCCCATTGTCTCATGTCACTGCCCCATTGTCTCATTCTCCCCTCTCTTCCAAGCCAGCATGCTGAGGTCTCAAGGCTTTCTCAATTTGTATTTTATATGCTGTCTTGGGTTCCTGGGCCTTCCCTCCAAGTTCTGCATGATGATACATGTCCTAGGACTCTCTTCAAATGGGCTGGGGAGCAGACCCAGATCCCAGAGATGTCTCCATTGTTGTCAATGGGATTGACTCAGGTCCTGGGGCTCATCTCTTGCAAGCCACCAAGTTTTCTCAAGTTCCTTAGCCCGTCCAACACCTCTCTGAGGTGTTGAACCAGGTTCCAAAACCAACACCAAAAATGCTGTGGTACAGGCCCAGAACCCAGTGGAGTTCACCAAAGCAAAACTCCAGAGAAGCTGGGCCTAAGACCTAGGTACTTCTTTATAGGTGCCAGGTTCTCACCCAGGTCCCAGGATTTTCTTCAAGTACTAAAGTCCTAGTGCCACCCTACAATTACTGATGTGCTGATCCGCTGATAAAGAACCAGGTACCTGGGCATACCCTAAATATCTCTGGGTGCTGACAGAGTTTCTAGGGGCTTCCTCACTGGTGTTGAAGTGCTGATCCATGTCTCATCTCGTCGAAGAAGCCAGTATACTGAACCAAGTCTCTGGATCTTCCCCAGAGGTGCTTATTTGCTAACTCAGGTCCCTAGACATACCAGACGCAGATCTCAAGGCCTGCCACACAATTGCCAATGTGCTATGCCAGGTCTTATGCTTTTCCTCCCAAGTGCCAGTGTGCTGTAACAGGTCCCAGGATCCTAGCCACAGGTGCCAAGGTATTGAACCAGGTTCCTGGACAGGCCCAGGCAAATGCTGGGTTTGATAGCACCACCATACTTCCTGTCTCATAAGTCCATAACCTTGGCATTTTTCTTGACTCTATCATTCAACCCACATTTTCAGGCCATCACTAAATTCTGTCAGTTCTAACTTCAGAGCATCGCCAAGATCCGGCCATTCCTCTTCATTCAGACTCCTACCACATTAATGCAAGCACTTATCCTATCCTACCTTGATTACTGTATCAGCCTCCTTCCTGACCTCCCTGCCTCCTGTCTCTCCCCACTCCAGTCCATACTCTATTCTTTGGCCCGAATCATTTTTCTTCAAAAACATTCAAACCATATTGCCCCTCTCCTCAAGAAATTCCCTTGGTTGCCCATCCACTTCCTCATCAAACAAAAACTCCTCATGATTGACTTTAAAGAACTTAATCACCTTGACCCCTCCCACCTCACCTTACCACTCTCCTACTGCAACCTAGCCCACACACTTTTCTCCTCCAATGTTAACCTTCTCACTGTACCTCGATCTTGTCTATCTCGCCACCGACCTCTCACCCACATCCTACCTCTGGCCGGGAATGCCCTCCCTCCTCATATCAGACAGATAATTATTTTCCCCCACTTCAAAGCCTTAATGAAGGCATATCTTCTCCAAGAAGCCTTCCCTGACTGAACCCTCCTCTCGTCTTCTCACACTCCCTTCTGTGCTGTTCTTACTTGCTCCTTCATTCAGTCTCCCTCCCATTTCCACAGTATCTATCTATCTATCTATCTATCTATAGCTAGATAGATATATAGATATATATCTGTATACATCATTTATTTGTTGATTTATATTAATGTCTGTCTCCCCATCTAGACTGTGAACTCGTTGTGAGCAGTAATGTGTCTGTTTGTTGTTATATTGTATTCTCTTAAGTGCTTAGTACAGTCTTCTTGCAGATGCACGGGTACTAAATCAGGTCCCAGGACTCTTCTCAGATGCCAGATTTGGGCTCAGGTTCAGGGACTCTCCCCACAAATGCTGGCGTGCTGCTGAATCGGGTTCCATGACTGACCCCATATGTGCTCTGGTGCTGACTCAGGTCTCCTAGACTTTGTGCCAGGCGTCAGAATTCTGAACCAAGTCCTAGGGCTTTCTCCATAAGTGCTGGAGTTCTGGTCAGATACCTTCAGCCCTTTCCACAGCTGTAGTGCTCGTCCAGGTCCCAGCACTCTCTTCCTTGATGCCAGTGAGCTGGACCAGTCTCCAGGACTTGGTTTGTTTACATCTGTTTTCTTCTTTTCCTCTTCTCCAACTCTCACCTCAGGCTGCTGTAATCTGATTTTTTCATCATCCACACCACTCAAACTGCTCCCTCCATGGTCACGAGTGACCTCCATTTTGCCAAATCCAATGTACTCCTAGGCATGTCAGTAGCCTTTCCTTCTGTGGGTCATCCCCTTCTTCTGGAAACAGTATCTATCCTTGGTTTCTCTGACAATGCCCGCTCCTGGTTCTTCTCTTACCTCTCTGGCCTTTCCTTCTTGGGCTCTTTCATTACCATTCCCAGTAGAGGTGTAGGGTAGAAATAGAAAACACTCCAACCACACCTCATTCTGGTTGAAACCCCTTGATTTCCACTCCTCAACCCTGAGGAATGATGCCCATAGATTTGGGCTTTTATCTCTTGCAATATTTACATACTCCCTCCCCTGGCAGACACAATCAGCCTCCCAGGCAACTGCCCACCAACCCACGTCTCTGGAATAGTCCAGGTAGCAAGAATCCTCCGTATCCTGAAGTCTGTCCGAGATATTAGGGCTCGGCCCACAGATGTCAACCCAGCTCTAGCCCTGGTCTGCTATGTGTCCTTGGACAAGACACTTAATTTCTCTGTGCCTCATTTACCTCATCTGTAAATTGCGGATGAAGACTGCGAGCCCTTTGCAGGACAGGGAATGTACCCAACTGTTTTTACTTGTACCCACACCAGCACTTAGTTCAGTTCCTGGCACATAGTAAGTGCTTAACAAATACCATAAACCCTCTAGACCGTGAACTCATTATGGGCAGGGATTCTCTCTATTACTGTATTGTCCTTTCCCAAGCGCTTAGTACAGTGCTGTGCACACCGTAAGCACTCAATAAATACAACTGAATGAATGAACCACATTACCCTAGCAGAGCATCTCTTCCCAGTGACACTCTACCTCATGGTGAGGACATGGGTTCTAGTCCCAGCTCGCCACTTGCCTAATGTGCAATCTTCGGCAAGTCAACTTAACCGCTCTGCGTCTTATTCTGATGTGGGTGGACAATCACTGAAGGTTCTAGAGGAGCAGGGAAATGTGAACTGATTTTTTTTTTTTAGAAAAAGGATCTGGCCAGCAGAGTGGAGTAAGGATTGGGATGGGGAGAGGTAGAAGGCAGGGAGCTCAGCAAGGAGGCCGATTCAGTAATCAGATAGGATAGGATAAGTGTTTGGATGAGCATAGTAGGAGTTTGGATGGAGGGGAAAGAGCAGATTCTAGCGATGTTGTGAAGGTTGAACTGTCAGGATTTGGTGGCAGATTGAATAGGTGGGTTGAATGAAAAAGAAAAGTTGAGGACAATACCAAGGTTATTGGTTTATGAGACAGGGAGGGTAGTTATGTTTTCTACAGTGTTGGGGGGGAAATGAGGAGTTCTGTTTCAGACATATTAGGTTTGAGGTGTCAGCCAGATATCCAGGTAGAGATGCCCTGAAGGCGATAGAAAATGTGACACTGCAGAGAAGGAATGATAGATTTGGGAATCATCCATGTAGAGATGGTAACTGAAGCCAAGGGAGCAAATGAGTTCTCCACGGGAATAGGTGTAGATGGAGAATGGAAGGGGACCCACAAATGAGCCTTGAGAAACTCCCACAGTTGCAGCGAAGGAGTAGAGGAGGAGCCTGTGAAAGAGACTGAGAAGACAACTGAGGAGGTTGTGGTCAGTTAGAGGAATGTCAGAGTTGATGAGGGTAGAGATTATTCAGTTACTAGAGACGTGTCTAGGCATGAGTCCAATTTGGTGAAAGGATGAGGTGGGGTGGAGCAGGAGGTCAGTGGAATGGTCGAGAAAGAGGAAGTGGGCAGTGGAAAGGTTGTCGAGAACATCCCTGTGGATATTGAGGTCCCCATATGAATAGAGGGAGAAGGAATGTGAGAAAGGGATCAAAATGGTTCAAAAGGTTGAAAGCGAGGCCTGGGGGTGGTACATGATTGCGACTAGTAATTAGAATGAGTGCTGAAGGCAAATGCTATGGGCTTCAAAGGAAGGAAATGGGAGCGACAGGGGAGGTGGGATGGTACAAAAGCAAGGGGGAGAAAGAAGGAATCCAACACTTCTCCATAACCTAGTGAGTCTAGAGGAGTGGGAGAAGATGAAGCCCCCTCTAGAGAGAGTGGCAGGGGACACTGTCTTCTAGGGAGATCCAGGTTTCAGTAATGGCAAGGAGGAGCAGTGATTGAGTCAGAAACAGGTCAAGGATGAAGGGAAGCTTTTTCTTAATGAAGTGGGGATTTCACAGGCTGCACTTGGCTGAGGCTGTTGGGAAGTGTTGAGGTGCGAGGGGCTGGCATAAGAGATACGGAACAGTTGGATAGGAGTGAGCTGTTGTGGGCTGGTGCAGGGGAAGGGGGACACCTTCTCAGGATTTGACCAGTACTTCACTAATCTTTATCCATGGGAATAACAAATATTGAATGTTCAGCAATCAATCGTATCATTGTGTACTTGGTGGAGAGAGCACTGTACTAAGAATGTGGGAGAGTACAATATAACAGAGTTGATAGGGACATTCTCTACCCACAATGCGCTTACCATCTAGAGGAACTTAGCTTTGCGGTGGTGGAGACTGCCATTGAGAACAATATGTCCTGAGGCTTAAGGAACAAAGTCCTGTCTGAAGTAATTGAGCATAAGACAAGTGGTTGAAAAGCACAATTCATACTCTCATTCCTGCCATTCATTCATTCATTCATTCATATTTATTGAGCACTTACTGTGTGCAGAGCAACTGTACTATGCGCTTGGGAAGTACAAGTCGGCAACATATAGAGATGGTCCCTAGGGCTCAAAAAGTGAAATGAGCGAGTAGATGGGCACAAATCGAGTATATTGTGAAGTGTACACAAAGATTCTTTTATAACTGTGTTATTTGGTAAGCGCTTACTATGTGCCAAGCCCTGTTCTAAGCACTGAAGTAGATGAAAGATAATCGGGTCGGACACAGTCCCTGTTCCACATGGAGCTCACAGTCTTAATCCCCATTTTACAGATAAGGTAACTGAGGCATAGAGAAATGCAGTGACTTGCCCAAGGTCACAAAGCAGACATGTGGCAGAGCCAGGATTAGAATCAATCCATCAATCGTATTTATTGAGCGCTTACTGTGTGCAGAACCCACATCCTCTGACTTCCAGGCCCCTGATCTTTTCACAAGGACATCTAATCATATGCAATTGTTTAAATATTTAATTTTATTATGTAGTATTACCTTTCTGTTTTCATATCTGTCTCTTTGGTATGCTTCTTGTGGGCAGGGCACTAACCAATCACGAAAGTGCTTGCTACAGTGCTCTACGCACAGTAAACACTCTATGAATACCATCGATGGCTTGATTGATCACCCATCTCTATCGAAACCTCTACCGCTCTGATCCAAACACTTACCATTTACCACCTTTTTAGTCATTTATTCATTCATTTATTCAATTTTACTCATTGAGCACTTACTGTGTGCAAAACTCTGTACTCAGCACTTGGAAAGTACTATTCGGCAACAGGTGGGAGCAATCCCTACCCAACAACGAGCTCACACTCCAGAAGGGAGAGACAGACAACAAAACAGAACAATTAGACCGGCACTAATAGCATCAAAATAGATAAATAGAATTCTATATATAAACACATCATTAATAAAATAAATAGAATATCGAATATGTACAATTATGCACAAGTGCTGTGAGGCAGGGATGGGGGTAGAGCAAACGGAGGGATTAGGGGCGAGGGGGAGGGGAGGAGGAACAGAGGAAAAGGGGGACTCAGTCTGGGAAGGCCTCCTGGAGGAGCTCAGCTATCAGTAGGGCTTTGAAGGAGGGGAGAGAACTTTTTTAGAAAAAGTATTTATTATTCACAATAATAATATTTATTAAGCACTCATTATGCCCTATGCACTGTACTAAGTGCCGGGGTCGGGGGGGGGGGGGATACAAGCAAATCGGATTGGACACAGTTCCTGCGCCATATGAGGTTTGCAGTCTTTATTCCCATTTTATGGTAGAGGTAACTGAGGCCCAAAGAAGGATGATGATGATGATGGCATTTATTAAGCACTTACTATGTGCAACGCACTGTTCTAAGCGCTGGGGAGGTTACAAGGTAATCAGGTTGTCCCAAGGGGTGCTCAGTCTTAATCCCCATTTTACAGATGAGGTAACTGAGGCACAGAGAAGTTAAGTGACTTGCCCAAAGTCACACAGCTGACAATTGGTGGAGCCGGGATTTGAACTCCTGACCTCTGACTCCAAAGCCCGTGCTCTTTCCACTGAGCCACGCTGAAAAGAAGTTAAATGACTTGTCCAAGGTCACAAAGCAGACCAATGGCAGGGCTGGGATTATAACTCAGGTCCTTCTGACTCCCGGGCCCATGCCCTATCGACTAGACTGTTTTGTTTCTCTGCCTTGACTACTGAATCTGCCAACTCGCTGATCTCTCTGTCTCCTATCTCTTCTTCTCCAGTCCATACTTCATTCTGCTGCCCGTATCATTTTTCTGAAAAAATGGTCAGTCCACATCTCCTCACTACTCAAAACCTCCAATGATTGCCTACCTACTGCTACATCAAATAAAAATTCCCTAAAATAGGCTTGAAGGCACTCAATAATAATGATCTTGGTATTTGTTAAGTGTGGTGTATGAAGGCACGGACTCCGGCTAGGGTAAGCACGAAATCGTTTATTGGGTTAAGCAGCAAGACTTTTATATCTTTCAGTCACATTCTGTATTTTTCCATGTTCCTGTGTTCATAACTAACACAGCAATTCCATAACCTTCAAAGCCAGCAACAAGCAACACCCATCTATGCAAGGCCATTGGGCCGATAACAAGTAACTCTTGCCTGTACAAGGCTGCAATAACAGAGACCAGCCTTTTGGCCACAGCTCTCCTCTCAGTTCCTTCTTTACTTGGCCCTGCTGTTCCCCACATCTCCCCCTCCTTTATTTATAACTATACCATTAATGAGCAACGTGGCCATCACACGAGCTTCAACCGTGCGTGTGGCCCTAATAAGCAAGCATGTCATATAGGAAAAGAGCAAAAGGAAGAAAAGCAAGGCTCCTGCTATACCGACAAATACCCAGACGTGCAGATTTAACCCCGTGAACCACGTTTTCGGTTCAACCAAGACATATCCCGTTGAAGGGTTTCGAGAACATTCTGAGTGTTTAATGCCTGCAGCTGCTGAATCTGGCCTTTTAATTGATCATGCAAGAATCGGACATCGTGCTGTAAGGACATGTCAAACGCGCCTTGCAGATGTTCTTTGACCGTATCCCATGGATGCGTGGTAGCATTCCAGGGCAAGGGGGTCACACAAAGGCCTCCAGAGATATGCTCCCAGTCACAATGCAACGAAAGGCGGGTCTTTAAGGCTGTCTGTCGATCTCCGAGCCAGATTACCGCTGCCTCGAGGGCCTGTAATCTCACCATGATTTCCTCGTCAATATGTTCCTGCATCTCAAATTCCTGCGTGACGTTGGTTAGTGTTTCCTCTACCACCTTTGCCGTCTGCACTGACTGTGCCAGTGAGGCGATGGCAGTGGTCGCAGAAGCCAGAATGACAATAGCAGATACAAGTGCAAATATCAACCACCCTATGAATCGTTTTCGGCGCTTATTAGAGCTATCCACCTCTTCCTGGATTATTCGCGCAAAATGACCTAGACCGCTCTCACCTTCCCATGAACGTGTAAGGTTAACAGGAAGCCACAGCTCCGGGCACTGACACAGGGGAAATATAATGGTAAGATTGTTGCGTAGTGCATTTAAAGAAGAGAAACAATTTCCATGCCATACATTGGTCAGGTTAGTACAGTAAGTATGGTTGCAGTGGCTTATGGTAGCCACTTGTGCCATTGCAAAGATGTAGGGATGTGAAGTGCAAATCATAATTGGATCAGTTTGTAACTGTGTAGCGTTAGCAGTATGATTAGACAGGGTGAGATTCCATAAGGTACGATTAATAAATGCGAAGCCTAAATGCCAAATACCCATATGTAATGGGGAGGCAGTGTTGTTGGCGGGCATATAAAACTGTAAAAGAGGCCCAGCTAACCCACCACCATGCCAGGATACACTATGGTTATGGATGCCGAACCCAACAGAGTGGTTGCTTGCCGAGTCCCACAAAACCCCATGAGGGCCCCAGTCCAAAATGGTTCCCGTAGTTCCGTTGACAGTAACAGGATCAGGACCGAGCCCGTGACATGGCTGCCAGTTTATCCATGTGTTGTTTGTGAGTGGGTCCTCCGTACAACGGGGCAAGTCGGGGGTATATATCCCCACTTCCAACAGGTTGTGGAGAGACGATGCTCCAGACACACCCGGGAGGCTTATTAAAGTGGAATTCTTTGTTCCACGTTTGTCCCTCACTATCAGGTGTTGCTGAGGCGACAGCAGGATACAGCCGATGTCGCTGTCATTACTAGTTGTCAGACAAAGGGGTGGAAGGTCAGTTACAAACTCAGTATTATTGATAGCAAAAAAACTAGTATTATTAGACCCTCCGTCTATCGTCGTGGGCATCCATAGCCCACCTATCCATTCAGTGTCATTATTCCCGATAGGTGGTGTAGGATCCCACCAGGTTATAGGTTTGAAGATGGGTGGATCAAGAATATGTGCCCAGTAAAGTCCATTCCCCGTGACAAGCAGGCAAAGACTTCCCATCAGGCTCCAGATCATAAACATTCTGACCGTGTTGAGCCCTGTATCAGGGGGCGCCGCCCGCGTCTTCGCCATCCTGGTGGCCCTCCGCAGACTGTGGTATCTCGTCTTGAAGGGGTTGACACAACGCGCCGGCAGCCAGTAGGGGGCAGAAGGCAGAGAAACACAGGCGTACCTACGGTCCCAGGTGATCAGAGGTGCAGGTCCTTGTCACTGTTCCGACCCAAGAGGTCTATAGTACACACGGGGCCGTTCGGGCCACGTAGTGTCTCGTCCAAAGTGGTGCTGTGCTGCTGTAAGGGACAAATCAGACAAGGTTAAAAAATTTAAAACGTATGTAGCGTTGTATAACCGTTCCTGGGGAGTCATTCCCGTGGGATTCCCCCTCTTTTGTTTAAACAACAAAGCTTTAAGCGTGTGGTGCATCCGTTCCACAATGGTTTGCCCAGTAGGGGAGTAAGGGATACCAGTGATATAGTGCACCCCCCAATCTTGGAGAAAGAGTTGTACCCTACGAGAGACATAGGTGGGGCCATTATCAGTTTTAACAGTAACCGGGACCCCCATGACGGCGAAAGAGTGCAACCAATGTCAAACCACATCACAAGCCTTTTCACCTGCATGGGCGGTGGACACAACAAGATGCGAGAAGGAATCAACAGTAACATGAACATAATGCATTCTACCAAATTCGGCCACATGAGTAACATCGGATTGCCAAATGTCATTGGATCGAAGGCCGCGGGGATTTACCCCTGCAGGAATAGGTACTGAGGACAGTTGCTGACAATCAGGACAAGCGCGAACAATATCCCGTGCTTGTTGAATAGTCAGCAAAAATTGTTTGTGCAGAGACCGTGCATTCTGGTGGAAAAAGTCGTGTGAAAGCCGGGCCTGTGTTAACAGATTTGGCCGTACTACATGCATTTTTAAAGCATCCGCTACAGCATTGCCCTCGGTCAGCGGACCAGGCAATGCCGTATGTGATCCAATATGGACGACAAAATATGGGTGAGACCTTTGTGTTAACAGGCGTGATAATCGCAAAAGCAACTGGAATAAGAGGCGATTCTCCACTTCCTTAATAAAGGCCCCTTCCAGGCATTGGACTACACCCGAGACGTACGCAAAGTCTACCATCAGATTCAGAGCTTCGGATGTAAATAATTCAAAGGCGGGTACAACGGCGACCAATTCCACAATCTGTGTTGATCCTCTACTTGGAAAACGTCTGATTCCCAAGCGTCTGAGACACCTTTCCAGACGACTACCGCTTTTCCTGTCTTTCCGGACCCATCTACAAAGGCTGTGCATGCCTTAGGCAACGGAACATGTGAAAGTAGGATCCGCGGCTGCAAGGGCACCTGGGGCAACGACTGCAACAATTTGTGTCTAGGCAGGGTGTATTCGATCGTTCCTAGAAAGTCCACAAGTGCAATTTGCAGGACAAGGCTTTGTGATAGCCAGGTGTCAAGGTCGGCACGAGTAACCGATATGTGGATAAAAGAGGGATCATCCCCCATTAATTGTTGACATCTGATGCGCCCGTGAGAAATAAGACGGGCCATCATCTCAATGGGGGTTGTCACAGTTTTGGAGAAGGAATGAGGGAGAAAAAGCCACTCCAAGGTCCGCAGTGTCACAGTAGGAGAGACGGCTCCTTCTGTCCATTGTCCCAGCACCGCATACAGCTGGAAGGTGTGGTAAATCACCAATAAATGAATTGGGAGGGAGTTCGAGCGTCGGTGACCATAACTAGTCTGTATTCTTGTGGCAATGCGCTGTAACGCGGTAGATGCTGCCGAGGTGAGAGTACGCGAAGATGTCAAGTCAGGATCACCTCGTAGCAGGTGAAAAAGCGGAGATAATTCCTCCATCGTTATGCCCAAAATCGGCCGAAGCCAGTTAATGGTACCTAAGAGTTTCTGTAAATCGTTCAAGGTATTTATGGTATTAGCGATTTGCAGGGGCTGTAGATGGATTTCAGATTCATACAGTCTCCATCCCAAGTATTTCCAGGGTGCAACAGTCTGAACCTTTTCCTCTGCTATCGGCAGCCCTTGGTGCTGTAGTTGCTGGTTGGCATTCTGACACACGAGTGAGAGGGCTCGCGAATCTTGTGTTGCAATAAGAATATCATCCATATAATGGTAAGTAATAGCATGCTGGTGGACTGCCCGTACCCGATCCAGCGCCGAGCCTACCACCATCTGACAAATAGTAGGGCTATTCATCATGCCTTGCGGTAATACTACCCAATGGTATCTGTCCAGTGGTCCTTGATTATTGATTGTGGGCACCGAGAAGGCGAAATGCGAACAATCATCCGGATGAAGTGGGATCGTGAAAAAACAGTCCTTCAAGTCAATCACCCTTAAATGCCAGGATTCAGCAAGCATGGACGGGGAAGGCGTGCCTGGCTGCAAGGGCCCCATTTGTGTCATTACTGCATTAATCGCCCTCAAATCTTGCAGTAGTCGCCACTTTCCCGATTTTTTGGGTATGACAAAAATGGGGGTGTTCCAGGGACTGGTAGAAGGAACTATATGCCCCAAGGCCAGTTGTTCCTGTACAAGTTATCATGCCTTAACCAACCTCTCGCCCTTCAAGGGCCACTGATCTACCCAAACCGGCCTGTCAGTCTTCCAGGTCAGTTTAAGGCGAGGTTGAACTGCAGTGGCCCCCGCTATAAATTTGTCATAAGTGTCACGTTCCATTGCACTAATAAGTCATGTCCCCACAAGGTGCAAGGCACTGCCAGGACATAAGGTTGTAATACGCCCTGTTTGCCCTCTGGCCCTTTAACCAGCAAGGAATGAGCGCTCTGCCATGACACTTGCATCCCACCGACCCCGCCACAGCAGCCGCTGAGCAAACTAGGAGCCAATCGGGAGGCCACTGGGACTGCTGAATGATAGTAACATCGGTACCCGTATCAACCAGGCCAGTGAAAGGGCGATTATTGACCAAACAGGTCAGCAAGAGCTGTCCTGGGGAGACCTTGTGCGTCCAAAATATCCGTGGTGGACCGGTACTGCCAAAACCTCCAGCCCGTGTCTGAACACTACCACCCGTTCCCCTACTTGGGAGCAAAACAAGTTGAACAGTGCGTTCACCCGGGGGAACCGTACAAGGCAGTGTCGGTGTCCAGACCATAATCCTGATTTCCCCCGTATAATCAGGGTCAATAACCCCGGGTAAGACAAACAGCCCACTTCTACTAGTTGAAGATCGACCTATCAAAAGGGCCATGGTGTTCAGAGGCATGGGTCCAAATACGCCCGTCGGCAGCAAATGTACACTAATATTGGAAATCACGGTTGGTCTGGCAGTGGCCAGGTCCAACCCGGCGCTCACTGCGGTGGCTGGGCGGAGGTCAGAGACATGTCGCGGAGACCCTCCGACTGCGGAGCTCCCGCCTGACCCACGAAATTTCTCGTAGCCCTGTGTGCCGTCCTCGGGGCGCCGGGCTTCACGCCCCTCCAGCCATCTCCCGGCTGCCACACTGGGTTGCCCTGCACATCAAATTTGGATTTGCACTGACTACCCCAGTGGAATCCTTTGTGACATCTGGAACATGGCTGTAAGGACACAACGTCCCGCCTTACCTGCCGGGTTCTAAACCTCTTAGGACAGTCACGCCTTATATGCCCTTCCTGTCCAAATGAAAAACACTTGACCGCCGCCCGGGCCACCGTAAGTTGTTGCGCCAGGGCAGAGGCTAACATTTCAGCTTTAAAGTGCTCAGAGCCAACATTCTGGCACGCCTTAATTAGGTCTGATATCGTCTTTGCCTTGTTCCGTAGGGGATCCAATGCCTTCCTGCAATCAACATTGGCATTTTCAATTGCCAATTGACATAATAATAACCGCGAGCCTCCCCCTAATCAATCTGACGCTGTATGGCAATTTGGAGCCTATCCAGAAAAGTAACATAATGTTCCTGAGCACCCTGACGAACGGCAGCAAAAGATGTTTCCCGCCGACCCGCATCAGGGACTTGTTTCAGCGCCTTCATGGTTAAGCACTTACTCTGTGCCAAGCACTGTTCTAAGCAGTGGGGTAAATACAAGATAATCAGGTTGTCCCACGACGGGCTCACAGTCTTAATTCCCATTTTACAGATGAGGTAACCGAAGCCCAGAGAAGTTAAGTGACTTCATCATCATCATCAACTTGCCCAAAGTCACACAGCTGACAAGTTGCAGAGCCGTGATTAGAACCCATGACCTCTGACTCCCAAGCCCGTGCTCTTTCTGCTAAGCCACGCTATTTCTCTATCAGCTCACTCCATTGTATTTCACCCTTCTAATCTTCTACTATGACCCAATATGCACACTCAGCTCCTCTATTGCCAGCCTACTCTATGTACTTTGATCTCATCTATCTTGTCGCCAACCCCTTGCCCATATCCTCCCTTGGGCCTGGAACTCAGCATGGTGTAGTGGATAGAGCACGGGTCTGGGAATCAAAAGGTTACGGGTTCTAATCCTGGCTCCGCCACTTGTCTGCTGTATGACCTGAGCAAGACACTAACTTCTCCGTGCTTCATTTACCTTTCATCATTCATTCAATCGTATTTATTGAGCGCTTACTGTGTGCAGAGAACTGTACCAAGCGCTTGGGGAGTACACGTTGGGAACATATAGATACGGTCCCTACCCAACAATGGGCTCACAGTGTACCTCAGTCTACCTCATCTGTGAAACGGGAATTGAGACTGAGCCCCTCATGGAACAGGGACTATGTCCAACCCGATTTGCTTGTATCCACCCCAGCCCCAAGTACAGTACCTGGCACATAGTAAGCGCTTAACACATACAATAATTTTTATTGTTATTACTCATATATCACTGAACACAACTCTCTCCACCTTCAAAATCCTCCTATAATCACATCTCTTCCTAGAGGCATCCTCCTATAATCACATCTCTTCCTAGAGGCCTTCCCTGACTAAGCCTTTATATTGCTTATCTCCACTCTTCTCACCATCAACTATGTACTTTTCTGTGTACATTTTAAGCTCTTTGATACTCATAAGAGTCCTATGGAACTTACGTAAATATCTTGATACTTAACTATGTCCCCTATCTGTATTTTATTTGAATATCTGTCTCCTCTTGGAGACTGTAACCTCCTCCTTATGGGCAGGAAAGTACAATTATAATTGTGCTTTCCCCAAAGCTTAGTACAATACTTTGTACACAGATTGTTTGCTTGACTGATTAATCACCTTCCCTGTTCTTGCTTCCCAATCTGTTTTACCCTGAAGATAATCCTCTCTTCCTGCTACCATCACCTTCCCTACCTCAGGCTTTCTGCTCAACCTTAATTATTTTCCCCCGAAGACCTATGTCTAGCAGATCCTAAGATTTATACCTCAACCAGCCCAATAGTTCCTGTTGGCACTGCCACCTTCAACATTTCCCAGTCCTCCAATGGTTCATTAAGTCTTTCAGGGACTGTGGATTTTCCACCCCATTCAAACAGCATTTTCCAGCTACAGAGATAGTCAGCAGGCCACTCTTGGATTTCAGGATATTGCAGGGTGCTGATTGGCAACCACGCTGCAATATTGTTACCATTGTGGTCAGTGAAAGGGTGCCGATGAGTTTCCACTCCCCGAAACGGCTGCCTTGGCCCTCTCGGCTGCTGCCTTTGCAGTCTTGCAGAGGGAGCCCTACTGTCAGGAGAGCCAGGTCTTCATTCAATTTCACTGTCTCTACCTACTGTCTTCAAAACAAGTACCCACACCGACTGCTGTGGTCTCCACATGCATCCTAGGACAGATGGAGGTGCACCAGGGAAGCAGTAATCACAGGTAGGCCTGGCCCTCACCACGTTGAACCAATGATTCACACGCAATTAAGATGCCCAGCATCCTGGGCTCCTGCAGCCTGGTCACAAACAGGTTGAGCAGGTTGAATCGACCACCCATCCTTCAGTCCTAGTGCGACTCTTTGCCCCTTGGTGGAGATCTCCTAGCCAGGAACCATTGCTACTATTATCATTGTTATGGTATTTGTTAAGCGCTTACTCTGTGCCACGCACTGTTCTAAGCACTGGACTAGATACAAGGTAATCAGGCTGTCCCATGTGGGGCTCACAGTCTCAATCCCCATTTTACAGATGAGGTAACTGAGGCACTGAGAAGTTAATCAGCTCGCCCAAGGACACACAGCAGACAAGTGGCAGAGCAGAGACTAGAATCCACATCCTCTGACTCCCAAACCCGTGCTCTTTCCACAAAGCCACGCTGCTTCTCCTATTGATAAGTCTTTATGACAGTGTTCCTACCCTGTCTGGCTCCACCTTCGGACCCTGCTCTCACCCCAACTAGTCTGCACCCTCTGAAACTTTCGAACACTCCTATGGGGACTGGTGGTAGTAGCAGAGAAGATGTGGGAATGGATGGGTCACGGCACGGAAATTCTCATACCTCTTTCTCTAACAGACTAATATATTCACTTCCCCAAACCCCAGGAAAACACATAGTCCCTTGAGCAGAACTCTTGAGAAGCGCACTAGGAAGGAGAAAGTTCAAACTCTGGGATCAGTAAACAGGTCAGTGGTATTTATTAAGCACTTACTATGTGCAGAGCACTGTATTAAGCCCTTGGGAGAGTCCAATACAGCAGAATTAGTGGTTAATGTTCCCCACCCATAGCAAACTTACAGTCAAGAGGGGCAGACAGATAATATTATAAATAGATAATTCATAATATATAATTTAAAGAAATGTACAAGGTATTGAGGAGTTGGAGGTGGAGTGAATATCAAATTGCCCAAAGGTCATAGATTCAAGTGCCTAGACAAGGGAGAATGGAGAGGGAGCCAGGGGAAAAAAGGGCTTAATTGGGGAAGGCCTCTTGGAGGAGATGTTATGTCCAAGAAGGGAATTAGGATTGAGGAGGAAGGGGCAGGGAGAAGTTGAGGACAAGTATGTTCACTTACTTACCTTGTCCCTATCCCAGTTTCCATGGCCTGGTACATCCCCCAGCCCCTTGCTATACAAGGCTTTTGGGTTGGGGCTCCGTGCAGAAACCAGCCCTGGCTTGGTTGTCCACTAGTGGACAGTGGAGTGTTCAGCTGGCTCTACCTTCAACAACTTTGTGGGGATGCCTGTCTAATGTCCAACAGAGGCCCCAGTGTCCCTGATGCCATAGGAGGATGGAAGGATTGGATGTTGTAAGCCTTAGGGGATAGTCATATAATAATAATGATAATAATAATAATGGCATTTATTAAGCACTTACTATGTGCAAAGCACTGTTCTAAGCGCCGGAGAGGTTACAAGGTGATCGGGTTGTCCCACGGGGGGCTCACAGTCTTAACCCTCATTTTACAGATGAGGTAACTGAGGCACAGAGAATTTAAGTGACTTGCCCAAAGTCACACAGCTGACAATTGGCAGAGCAGGGATTTGAACCCATGACCTCTGACTCCAAAGCCCATGCTCTTTTCCACTGATCCAGGCTGCTTCTCTATGTGTGTGCTGTGGACAATGTCAGGCAAAAATGAATTCCTGAGGCTCACCTGGGGGTTTCCCTTGACCTGCATGACTTAGTGGAAAGAGCAGGGGCTTGGGAGTCAGAGGAAGTGAGTTCAAATCCCGGCTCCACCACTCCTCTGCTGTCTGAATCTGGGCAAGTCACTTCATTTCTCTGTGCCTCAGCTATCTCACCTGTAAAATGGGGATTAATTATTATTATTATTTATTATTATAATAATTATTATTGTTGTTATTATTATTGCATTTGTTAAGCACTTAACTATGTGCCAGGGACTGTACTAAGTGCTGGAGTGGATGTAAACAAATCGGAGTGGACATAGTCCCTGTCCTATGTGGTGCTCACAGTCTCAATCCCCATTTTACAGATGAGGTAACTGAGGCACAGAGAAGTGAAGTGACTTGCCCAAGGTCACACAGAAGACAATTATGAGCCCCATGAGGAAAACCCGATTACCTTGTGTCTACCCCAGCACTTAAAACAGGGTTTGGCACATAGTAGACGCTTAACAAATACCATCATCATCATCATCATCATCATCATCTGTTTTGCCATATCATAATAGCATCAGCCACTATGGCTTCCAGTGCTCATAGGACACAGCCTACCCCCAAATGTCCCTCTGGCCAATGACAGGTAGAGAAGGACACTAAGGGTCGAGACCCCTCTACCAGCATGATGATTCTCCTATAGCTGAAGGCGCCCAAGCAAGCCACAGTTAGGTCTGGACTTCACACATTGTTTGTCCCCATTTGTCCATTTACAAAACTTTTAGCCTTCATTTCGTATCCTCCACAGGGGCTTGGGTGAATAACTTGAGAGCTGTGCTAGAGCCATCAAATTAGGGCTATCCAGTCCATTCCCCCTGCCTCTATAACCTTGCCAATCAAAGTCAATGGCTTCCCCTTCTAATAACCAATACTTGGTATATCAGTTATGGGATCCTCAATTAACAACAGGATAAAGGGCAGATTGGGTTTTGAGTGAAAAAATCTCACAAACACTTTACAGGATGCTGCACCGTTTCCTCACCCCTGGCTTGTTGCAACCACTGCCCAGCAGACAGAAGGGCCTTTGGTGGGCCTTCACCAATACAAGGCAAGTAGACAAGGAATATACTAGGCATGCAGTAAGCTGAGATGGTGCTACATGTGCACTTTGCCCAAGTACATAGAGCTCACTCCAACTAAAAGATTTATCTGGAGGACAGGTCCAGATGAAGATCCCCATGCTCACAGGGGTATTCAATTTGGGGGCTCCCATAGCACCTGTGACATCATTGTACAATGCTGCACTTACCAAGCCTCTCCTCTTCCTCTATCATGAATCCATAGTCAGAGTTCTCCCCTCCTCCTTCAGCCCTTGCTCCCTTTTATCTCTGTCAGGCTCCTGCCCTTCCCAGGAAATGGTTGGTGATTGTCCAGACATCAGGTCTAGAGAATGGGTGGGGGTGTCCAGGCCTCAGAGCCATGGAACAGGTTGGGCATCAGAAAGCAGCCAAATCTAATTTGCTTCCCCTTTCTCTCCATTTAGAGGTAAGAAAGTGACCCTCACCTTCCCCCGCTGGCCCATGGAGTGAAATGAAGCTGGCTCCTTCTATACATCTGATTAGGCCTCATATATAACAGGGAAACTGGGGCCAAGTAGCATTTTGTCACTGCTGTCTGGCTGGAAGGTCTGTAAGGGAAAAAGGAGACGGGAGGACCCTGCTTAGCAGAGGGGAAAGGGGAAGGCTTGAGCACCATCTGTCCCTGGTGAACTTCACTTTGACCTAAACTCAGCTCTGTATCTTTGTCTCTCTCACTAAACATGTTTTCCCTGTGATAGGGCATCTCCTTACCATCAGCTTTAAAGCACTCAATCACCTTGTCTCCTCCTACCTCACCTTGCTACTCTTCTACTACAATTCAACCCACACACTATGCTCTTGCAATGCCAACTTTTTCACTGTACCTTTATCTTGTCTCTCTCCCCGCCAGCCTCTTGCCCACTCCGCAACATTGCCAAGATCCGCCCTTTCCTCTCCATCCATACCGCTACCCTGCTCATTCAAGCTCTCATCCTTTCCCGTCTGGACTACTGCATCAGCCTTCTCTCTGATCTCCCATCCTCGTGTCTCTCTCCACTTCAATCCATACTTCATGCTGCTGCCCGGATTATCTTTGTCCAGAAACGCTCTGGGCATATTACTCCCCTCCTCAAAAATCTCCAGTGGCTACCAATCAATCTGCGCATCAGGCAGTAACTCCTCACTCTGGCCTTCAAGGCTCTCCATCACCTCGCCCCCTCCTACCTCACCTCCCTTCTCTCCTTCTACAGCCCACCCCGCACCCTCCGCTCCTCTGCTGCTAATCTCCTCACCGTACCTCGTTCTCGCCTGTCCCGCCATCGGCCCCCGGCCCACATCATCCACCGGGCCTGGAATGCCCTCCCTCTGCCCATAGGCCAAGCTAGCTCTCTTCCTCCCTTCAAGGCCCTACTGAGAGCTCACCTCCTCCAGGAGGCCTTCCCAGACTGAGCCCCTTCCTTCCTCTCCCCCTCGTCCCCCTCTCCATCCCCCCCATCTTACCTCCTTCCCTTCCCCACAGCACCTGTATATATCTATATATGTTTGTACATATTTATTACTCTATTTTTTTAAAATTTATTTTACTTGTACATATCTATTCTATTTATTTTATTTTGTTAGTATGTTTGGTTTTGTTCTCTGTCTCCCCCTTTTAGACTGTGAGCCCACTGTTGGGTAGGGACTGTCTCTATATGTTGCCAACTTGTACTTCCCAAGCGCTTAGTACAGTGCTCTGCACACAGTAAGCACTCAATAAATATGACTGATGATGATGATCCTGTCTCTGGTTTGGAATGCCCTCCCTGTTCATTTCTGACAAAGACTCTCCCCACCTTCAAAGTCTTATCGCCAGCATTTCTCCTTCAAGAGGCCTTCCCTGATGAAGCATTCCTTACCTCTTCCCACTCCTTTCTGTGCTGCCTTGACTTGCTCCCTTTATTCAACCCCCATCCAAGCCCCACTGCACTTATGTACATATCTGTAATTTTAATTTTTATATTAGAGTTTAACCTCTAGAGTTTAAGCTCCTTCTGGGCAGGGAATGTGTTCGTTATATTGTTGTGCTGTACTCTATCAAGCACATAGTACAGTGCTCTGCACACACTAAGCACTCAAATACGATCGACTGGCTGAATGACTAACTCTAAGTTGGCCATGGAGCAGAGACAAATGAGAAAGAATTAGGGGGAGAGTGAGTCAGAAAGAGAGGGGGTGAGGGAGAGGAAGAGAGAGAGAAAGAAAGAGAAAGAAAGGGAGAAAGAGAGAGAGAGAAAGAACGAATGAGCATGTGAATATAAGAATGAAATAAGGAAACTCTGGAGGTGATCTGCAGGAGCACAAGTCAATGCCTGCTTCTGCTTACCACCCATACAATCTGAAGACAAACATGCGCTCCCTGGAACTCTCCATGATGCCCTCCAGCAGATTTCACCCGGACCAGTTTAGGAGGGGAGGTAGAGTGGTTCACAACAACCATATCTGACCTGTTGGCTCTGGAAGGCATCCAGACTCCTCTCACAGCATGCCCATCCTAACAGGTGGGCTGGCAGTGGCAGGAGAGTCAGAATCATGCCAGGACAAGATCGATTGCCACGTAGTACCTAGGCTCCAGGCATGGTCTCTCCTTATGCCCCCTCATCAGCCAACCTAATCTTTGCAGACCAGAGAATTGCAGAAGAAACCAAAGATGGCTGCAGCAGGTAGTGTCTGAAGGAATGTAGGTGTCCAAAGTGGGGAGGTGATGTAGGTAAATGAGGACTCCTGGTTAGCTTCATCTCCTCCTCATCCCCTCTACTATTATGCATGTGTCAAAGTCATCTTGAGAAGTTCCTGTTTGGATGTCAGCTTAGTAGTGTCCTAAGCAGTAGCCAGGTTGGTATGATTAAGATTACTACCTGTAGAGGGAATGGCTCAAGTTGCATATCTCTGGGAGGTGATTTTGAGCTGTCTCCCTCTCACTTCTTTATGCCACTTATTCTAGGACTGCAGCTCCCGAAGTACCTCCATTAATCTGCCCAGCTAGGGACCCTTGAGTTGGTAACTGTTGGCAGAAAGTGTTGGGAAAGGAGGGAGAATTCCTTTAATTTTCAGTATCTGACTTGCTCTGCCTTGATTGCTGCCACATCTCAGAGATTGTACCTATGTTCAGAGGGACCAGGAAGATAAATGTGACAGCTCTGAAGAAAATCTGAGTGATCAGGGTCTCCCTAGAGAAACACTTTACTTTCCAGCTGGTTCCAGCAAAATACTCTGTAAAATGTCATTACATTACACTGGGTGAACAGCCTAAAACATGTAAAGCATTGCATCTGATTGTCCTGTTCTAATCCCAGTCTTTATGACTACAAAATGTTTCCATGCAGCCTTTGATGAGAGATGTAATCACATCTCAAACTGGATACAGGCAACGGGACATCAGGATTTCTTGGTGCTCTTCCATTGTTCTGACCAGAAAAGGGGAAGGAAGATTCTCATTATGATGCCCCACAGATGTATCCCCTTTCACCATCAGAAGCATCATCTTTAAACCAAAGAAAAACTCCACGGGAAAGAGACCCTTTTGGAAGGGTATGAAGTTGGTCCAGGCCCTAGGAGTGGGACTAGGAGAGTGTCTGGCTCCATCTAGGGCAAGGGCCAGGTACAGCCTCCAGGCCAGCCCAAAGTGTTGAACTCTGTCCTCATCGACCCATCCTTTCCCTGGTCACCTTGATTTCTGTATTAGCCTCCCTGTTGACCTCCCTACCATTAGTCTTTCCCCACCACAGTCCATAATAGTTCGCTCTGCTTCCCGGATTACTTTTCTACAACATTCAGTCCATGTTTCCCCACTCCTCAAGAACCTTCAGTGAATGCCCTCCCATCTTCGCATCAAACAGAAACGCCTCCCCATTGGCTTTAAAGCACTCAGTCACTTGCCCCCTCCTACCTCACCTTGCTACTCTCCTACTACAATTCAGCCTTCAGCCAGTGTGGCTTAGTGGATAGAGCATGGGCTTGGGAGTCAGAAGGCACTGGGTTCTAATCCCACTCACTCTGCCACTTGTCTGCTGTGTGAACTTGGGCAAGTCACTTCACTTCTCTGGGCTTCAGTTTTCTCATCTGTAAAATGGGGATTAGACTGTGAGCTCTATGTGTCCAACCCAATTACCTTGTATCTACCCCAGCACCTAGTACAGTGCCTGGCACTTAGTAAGTGCTTAACAAATACTACAACTGGCATTATTACAAAAAAAGCAAACCTGCTCCTTGTGGGGTTGGCCACTGAAACATGACTTTTGCCTCCCTCCATCCAGCCTGTAAACTCTTAGAGGGCAGGGATCATGTCTTCTAAATCTATAAGATTTTGTCCAGTCTTCTGGATCCAATGGTGCTCATTAAATACTATGGAATGCTAAATATTCCACAATGGAACCCAGCTGTAATGTAATTTTCTAGAGGAACTTCTTTAGTCTTTCCCCAAAGTCTTTACTCAGACAATTCAAGCTTCTCCAAGATTTCCCCTACCCACAAAACTATGTGAATGATTGGGTTCCTTTCTCTAGCACCAGTGACCCAGAATGGCACAAAGCTGGTACAAAGTAAGCAGTGAACAAATACCACAATTCAGGAGGGGCCTACACTCTGCCTCTTTTCTGGTCAGTCTCTGAGCCCCATGTGGGACAGGGATCGTCCAACCTGATTTGCTTGTACTGTATTGCTGGTATACAGTGCCTGGCACAGAGTAAGCACTTAAATACCATAATCATCATCCTCCCTACAGCTAACTCTCTTGGAAGACAATAGGACTGGGTTCCAGGGAGACTGTTCACCTAGGTCTTGGTGCAGTTGGGCTGGTTGTTCCTCAGGCTAGGCCAGTTATTTCCGAATTATTCACAGACTCTGGGACATCCCCGCTCCCAGCCCCACAGCACTTATGTCCATATCTGTAATTAATTTATTTATATTAATGTCTGTCTCCCCCTCTAGACTGTAAGCTTGTTGTGGGCAGGGAATGTGTCTGTTTATTGTTATATTGTACTCTTCCAAGTGTTTAGTTCAGGGCTTTGCACACAGTAAGAACTCAATACAACTGAATGAATGAAAAATTTTCCCCCTTAAATAGAGGGCCGACATCCACAAAAAACTATGAATATTAGAGCTGGGTTAGCCTAGGCCTTAGGAGCTGGGTTCATGAGCTAATTTCTTTGCAAAGTCTGAGGCCGGGTCACAGAAATATGGCAGGTGGCAGACAGCTGTCTGCTCGTCTCAGCACAAACTTGTACTACCTTCACTCCAAGCAAACTAGGCAGACAGCTAAGGATCCCTGACTGCTCCCCCGTCCTCTGAGCTAATTTTACTTCTGAACCATCAGGCGGTAGCTTTTCCTAGATTAGTGGAAGAATATCTGCCTCATGACAAAAATGATATTTAAAAATGGATTTGTTGAAGGTGGTGATAGGTATACGGATGACTGATTGGTTGAAAGGAGTGCTCATTGCTAACTGATGATTCATGCATAGGGATGTATTTGTGAACAGTTTTCTGGTTTTTCCAATGAGTACTTTTTTGACCAAACGCCAATTTAAAAGCAAAATTATTTGGCACCTGGTCCACTTTTCTAAAAAGAATTTTCAGAGACATGTTGCCAAGAATTCTAGTGAGTATAGAGATGGCTTTAAGAAAGTCTTCCACACACACCTACCCAGATGAGTACTTTGTATCAAAACCTTCAAGGAAAAACATCAATTTTTAAAAAGTGGCTCAGATTACCAACCGATGTCAGAGATTATTTTCTAATAGTGGTTTTGGGTAAAAAGGTGACAGCAGGAAAAAAAACCCAACAACAACCAAAAAACCTTGCAATAGGGATTGAAATACTCCAAACCACATGAATGAACCATTCATTATGTGATCACAGCGAATTAAACTCCCACCATCACAGCCTTTTCCACATTAAGAATACTAAAAAACACTTGGTATCTGAATACCAATTTGCTGTAAGGTTAATATAAAAGTTACAAGCTCAAATAGTTTCTCAACTTAGAACTCCATGAATTTCTATTTTTAGGTCATTAATGTGCCTTAAAACCACAATTAAGTCTGGCACAGGTGTTGAGGGTTTGATATTATTTGGTTTGCTGGGTTTAGCTTTTTTTTTTTGAGGATAAGGGGAGGGGGGAGATTAAGATAGGTTTGTATTACAGGATCCAAAGGTTTGGGTTGATTACGGATAATAAGGCAACAGCACCAAATCTTTCCTGGCCAGTCTCAGTTAACAGTACCCAGGGAAAGTTCAAAGACTCACAAATTTCGCAGGGTTAATTAAGTGTAGTAATCTAGAGATCTTTTGGGTGGGCCTCCCTCCCCGCATTTTTTGGACAAGCCTGCGTATTATGGTAGGCTAGTGTAGCAAAACTGTCTTCAAAACTGTTTGGGGCCCAAATCCCTATCGGCCCCAATGCTAAGTGCCCAAAATGAGCAGGAATTTCATGAAACAACATTTTTCACTAGTCCTGCTACAGCGAAGTGAGGGTAAGGTCGTTGTGAGCTGGAAACGTGTCTACCAGATCTGTTATATTGTACTCTCCCAAGGGCTTCGTGCAGTGCTCTACAGGCAGTAAATGCTCAATAACTTCACTTGTTTGATTGATCACTGGCTTCATGTACAGTGAGGGCTTCCAACAGAACTGCTTCGGTCCTGGTACCAAATGCTTCAGGCCTTGGTCTGATGGGGAAGCAAGTTTCCAGGATGAAATGACTCAAACTCATAGGGCCAATCAATCGATTGTATTATGTGAGCAATTACAGCATACAGAGCACTGTGCTAAATACTTGGGAGCGTGTACTATAAAAGTTGGTAGACAAATTCCCTGGCCACCACAAGCTTACAGTCTGAAATAACCTCCCCTTATCGCACCACTGCCTCTGCCTCTTGTCATACCCCTTCTCCACACATACCCAAGGAATCCAGATGGCATAACGTCCACTTGATTGGCAAACAACTACCCTCTCACCCACCGTGAGCCCCCAGTGAAGCCTGAAGGGGACTCAGAGAAGCCCCCAGGCCCAGTTAGGCTAGCTGCAGAGTAATGAAAGGAACACAGAGACAGAAATGAGCACTCAGGCAGAAGCTGTCAGAGAGACATCAGAGCCAATCAAGTGGCACCAGCGAGAGGGTCGTAGAACCCACACGTTCATGCTGAATTGATATAGAAAATGCCAGCGGCACCCAAGTTCTGTTAGATGGCTAATAATAACTGTGGTACTTGTTAAGCATTTACTATGTGCTAAGCACTGTACTAACCGCTGAGGTTAGTACTAAACCCTCCCCATCCACCCCGCCTTACCTTCTTCCCCTCACCACAGCACCTGTATATATGTATGTTTGTATGAATTTATTACTCTATTTTATTTGTGCATATCTATTCTATTTATTTTGTTACTATGTTTTGTTTTGTTCTCTGTCTCCCCCTTCTAGACTGTAAGCCCACTGTTGGGTAGGGACCGTCTCTATATGTTGCCAACTTGTACTTCCCAAGTGCTTAGTACAGTGCTCTGCACACAGTAAGCGCTCAATAAATATGATTGAATACAAGGTAATCTGGTTGGATGCAGTCCCCGTCCCATATAAGGCTCTTGGTCTTAATCCCCATTTTAGGGATGAGGTCACTGAGGGCCAGAGAAGTAAAGTGAGTTGCCCAAGATCACGCAGCAGACAGGTGGCAGAGCTGGGATTGGAATCCAGGTCCTTCTGACTCCCGGACCCTTGCTCTATCCACTGAACCACCCTGCTTTTCAATGAGGCAGCTATGGTGAGGGCAGCTGAGACACTTGGACAATTCAACTCGCCTTTTGGTTTACCCTCTTGAAGGTTCACGTCCCCCTTCTAGACTGTGAGCCCACTGTTGGATAGAGACCGTCTCTATGTGCTCCCAATTTGTACTTCCCAAGCACTTAGTACAGTGCTGTGAACACAGTAAGTGGTCAATACGATTGAATTAATTAATTAATGGGCCAAACATATTTTGAGCAAGATTGGGTTACAGGAAACTAAGATCAAGACTTGAAAAAAAAATTACAAGCTCGGCGGGTGGCTGAAGCAACAGTGAGACGAAGGACAATCTTTTCAGCTCGTGGTGTGTGGTAGGATTATCCAGCATGTAAAAATCTTTCTAATCACACCCGCACACATGAGACTCTTACTATCAATAGCAGCACAGAATACAAGAATGGATTTAATACACACAATTCACAAAGATAGGACTTTCTAATAGAGCTCAGGGCATTTTTGATCCAAAGCAGGTATTTCTGAACTCCACCCAAATTTCCACATGAAAAAATTAAAACTGATGCAAAGCACTGGCATAAGTCATTATGGCTCTGAAAATGTTTTCATCTGTGGATGATTAGGATTTTAGTGCTTGGCCTGCAACTTCCACTGTTTCAGAGCCAAAGATGTAACAGCTTCAAAGAATAAAAGAATTACTCTATATTTGTCAGAAACTATTCACCAAACAAGCATTGCCACTTGGCTAACATTACCTGTCTGGCTTGAGGCCCATGGAATTGAAGAGTGTTGGAACAAAAAGGGGCAAAAAATTTTAAATGCTTAGGTAACTGCAGCCAAACTCTTACATAGAACTTTGCAATCCTGTGTTCAGCACGACAGGTTTGTTGGTTCCAGGTTTTTGGAATTTCTTTGGTTTTTCTGTCTTATAGTAATCATCATCATGATAATGGTGGTATTCGTTCAATGCTTATGAAGTACTGGGGTAGATACAAGTTAATCAGGTCAGACAGTTCCTAGCCCTCATTGGACTGACAGTTTAAGGAGGAGGAAAAAAGTATGTTATCCACATTATATGGATGGGTAAAATGAGGTACGGAGAAGGTGACTTGCCCAACGTCACACAGAAGACAAGTGACAGAGCTGGGATTAGAACCCAGGTCCTCTGACTCCCAGCTCCATGCTCTTTTCGCTAAGCTAAGCTGCTCCCTAAACACCCACATCATAATAATAATAATTAGTAATTATGGTATTTGTTAAATGCTTACTGTGTGCCAAGCACTATTCTAAGCACTCGGGTAGATCCAGGGTAATCAGGTTGTCTCACATGGGGTTCAAAGTCTTAGTCCCCATTTTACAGATGAGGTAACTGGCAGAGAAAAGTTAAGTGGTTTGCCCATAGCAGATAAATAGCGGAGCCGGGATTAGAACCCACGTCCTGTGACTCCCCAGTCTGTGCTCATTCCACTAAGCCATGCTGCTTCTCTCAAATACTGGCCAAACTACATGCTAGTTAGAGGAGAAAATCCACAGGTATGGAGGAAGCAGAGGAAGGTGGCATCTTGGAAGGGCAGTCCCTGTAGAGGAAGGGGAACTGCAACTGGAAAGTGAATCCAGTCAGTCTCTGGGATCTAGTTCTGTTCTCTCCTCATACCTAGTATCCTTCTTACCTCTCCGCCCCCTCAACCCCTCTGGGAGATGGGGACTGACTGTCTCTCTCCTCCTCTCCCCCTGCCCCCCAAAACCCAAATCTGTCCTACTGCTCTGGACCCAGTCATGAGAAAGAGAATTTTGACTTCCTGCCAGTTTTCCAGAACCGGTAACTTTTGGAGCCAAAAGGCTGTGGGATACTGCCAAGACCACCTATGGAAAGCGAATTACAGCATCTTATAATTTATTACCTTGGGCTATGAGCACATAGGCTGAGTAAGGTGGGTTTAACCCACACTTACACGGGAACCTTCTTCAGTGCTTGGTTCTTTTCCTGAACATTAAGCTGCAAAAGGCTACAAAACTCTGCTATTGTCTCTGAGGAACTGCGGTACACTCTCTGGGGCAGTGTGTTAACTGAAATTTTCTAGGGTTTCTAAAAAATCAACTCCACACTGCATTCTTTCTACCATTTAATTACCTCTCAATCTGTCCATGGAAAGTTGTAGGGATAACATTTATTGAGCATCTATTGTGTACAGTGCATTGTATTAAGCACCTGGGAGATGCGACAGAAGATCAAGAGCCCAGGCCTGGGAGTCAAAGGACCTGGGTTCTAATCCCAGCTCTGCCACTTGTCCAAGGTCACACAGCAGGCAAGTCACTTCACTTTTCTGTGCCTCAGTTACCTCAACTACAAAATGGGGATCAAAACTGAGAGCCCATGTGGGACACAGACTACGTCCAACCTGGTTAGCTTGTATCTACCCCAGTGCTTAATATAGTGCTTGACTCATAGTAAGTGATTAACAAATACCATCATCATCAACCACCTGTAGTGCTCCTGTACCTATTCTATTAAACATTCACTTGTCTAGATACTCATTTGGCTGTTTACCTCCAAATTAAGTGTCTGTCTCCTCCTCTATGTTGGGAGAATACTCTCTCAAGTGCTTAATACAGTGCCCTGTTCCCTGTGGGAGCTCAATAAATACTACTACTACTCAAGACCCCACTCAAGGTTGCACTTGGAGAGTTTCTAGTACTCTACCAGTCCCAGCTATGGGAGGGATAGTCAAGCAGAGGCCTACCCATTCCATTCCTAGCTTGGGCAATGGTTAGCGAGTGGAAGGCAATCTGCTACAAGTCAAAACTCACCCGTGCTGGGCAGCAGCAGCCCGGGAGAGAGTCGAAGGCAGAGACTCAAGTTTACTGTGTGGAAGGTGGCAATGGTAGGCCACTTCTTTACTTTTAACCAAGAAAACTTTCTGGATCCACTGCCAGAACAATTGCAGATGGAAAGCCGGGCATTCTGGGGGAGATGTGTCCATGGTGTCGCTATGGGTAGGAAACAACTTGACGGCATAAGACAAGACTATTCAAGAACTCTCCCACTCCACCCTTTTCCCACTTCAAAAGAAAGCAATGTCATAGCTTTAGGGTTAACTTGGTGATGAGGATTAGTGGCATAATGGGAAGCTGTGGACAGCCTCTGCATTTACAGAAGAGTCTCTCCCATCTCCCCTGTAGGCCCTTGCAAATTCCTCTATTGACCTATCAGCCAATCCCCGTGTGTGGCTCCAAAGACAAGGCAACTCAACTCTCCAATGACTGGAGATCATGAAGACATTAAAATAGCAACAACTGTCAGAACACGCTCTCTAGGTTCACACCTCAGCACACTGGAGACATGCGGGGCCCCGAGCCTGGATGTTTACACATTTGCAATTTCAAAGAGAGAGACCGGCGGAATCAGGAGAGGAACTCGACACAACCACAGGCCAAGTCTCGATTACACCACAGGGATGCCGTTGCCTTGATCACCTGAAATCACAGCTCGGTGTCCCAGTGAGTGAGTTAGACACAGAGTGGCATTTATTAAGAACCGTTGCCGTTTAAAACTTCTGGTCATGAGGTCCCCACTTCAGATGTAAAACTCAACGTTGACCCTTGTTCAATTTAACAATAGAATTTAGTGAGTGCCTACCACATGCAAAACGCAATACTAGGCACTTGGAAAATTACAGTAGAATGAGTAAACATGATTCCAGCCCTCACTTGTGTGATTTTGGACAAGTCATTTAACTTCTCTGTGGCTCAGTTACCTCATCTGGAAAATGGGGATTTAGACTAAAAGCCCCATGTGGAGATAGACCTTGTCCAACCTGATTAGCTTGCTTCTACCCCAGCGCTTAATACAGTGCCTGGCCATAGCATAAGGGCTTAATAAATACCATTAAAAAAATTAGGATTGATTTTTCCTGTGCCCCACAGCCTGAAACAGCACCCCATTTACATTTGACTTCCTATGCCTGTGTTGATCTTGCTTATGCCAATAAATTACTTCAAATTAAGGTCTTGGATGTAGTTAAGTACATCCAACCTGATGATCAGTTTCTAGCACAGTGCACTGGCAGCATTTCCTATATGAACACCATAACAGCCATTATAAGAAAGAGGCAGGTGTGACCAGGCCAACGATATCTAGACTGTAAGCTCACTGTGGACAGGGAATGTGTCTGTTATATTGTACTCTCCCAAGCACTTATTACAGTGCTTTGCACACGGTAAGCACTCAATAAATACTACTGAATGAATAAATCTCTCTCCACCATTCCCCTCCATCAGTTATGGGGCATCAGTTTCCTCCTAGTGCAGTGCACTCCCCTGAGAGGGTGCTCAATAAATACTAATACTACTCCTCATGGTGCAATGTGTTGCCCTCAGGAAAGGGCAACAGATTCATTCAATTATTCAATGGTATTTATTGAGCACTTACTGTGTGCAAAGCACTGTACTAAGCGCTTGGGGGAGTAAAATATAACAGTTTCATTCATTCATTCAATTATATTTATTGAGCACTTACTGTGTGCAGAACACTGTACTAAGTGCTTGGGAAGTGCAATGTACAAAACACATTCCCTGCCACTTTTCCTCCTCCCCATGCACTGACTCTACGTGGCATACAAACAGCTTACCTACTGCTGGAGAATTTTTTCAGGCCAATTTTTGGAGAGATCCCTTAGGAGCAGAGATTTTGAGCTTCCTTTCTGTACCTCAAAACATGTGACTACAGCTCACAATCCACCAAATTCCAAATTACAGGACAGGATAAAGGTCCCCCAATCCTGAACTGGGGTTCCCCTAGGCCTCCCCGCTGTCCCTGGAGGAGCTGTCTGCTGTGTTAGGTAAAGAAGACACTAAACCTTCAGTCCCCTGTAAGCTCCTGCACTCACCTGTTTGAGCATCTGGTCTCTACGATTCTATGGGGAAGCTGGGTTGGCTGAAAAGAGTGAGATGAGGAGAGAGAGGAGAATAAATCCAAGTCACCTGGAAATTCAGCAGGTATTAACAGAGGTGCCAGTACCTACAATCATCACAGTCTGGTGGAAGGTACTTCCCTTTTAAAAACAACTGATCAACTGATCATCATTACAGCCTGATTTCTTGTTTGGTTCCCGACAAGATATTTCTGGGAGAATTCACATCATCTCTGTCTGAGACACACCAACCCTTCTTATCTAAACACCGCTTTAAAAAAGTGGCTAGCTTTGATTACCTCTTTTCATATTTAATACAAATCATATTGATGATATTTTTCCATCTTGCCAACTCCAAGACATTTAAGAGTTCTTTAGAGTCTCAGATTTCTTACACACACTCCTCTTATGTAAGAAAGATGATTATCCTTATTTGATTACAATAGAAGCCACAACACAATAGAAGCCACAACACAGAAGGCTAAATAAGTAACCTATCCTAGGCCAAGGGGAGAGTGAAGGTTAAACCCACTCCACTTCACAGCCACTCTGCCTGACAGAGCTATGTAGGAAGTGGCACTGCCACATGTCTGCTGTGAGTCCTTGGGAAAGTCACTTAACTTCTCTGTGCTTTGGTTACCTCATCTGTAAAATGGGGATTAATATTGTGAGCTCCATGTGGGACATGGATTGTGTCCAACCTGATTAGCTTGTATCTACCTGCCACATAATAAGCTCATAACAAATATCACTTTAAAAAAAATCAGCTCCAATTTTAGCAGTTATCCTCCCTTGAGATGCAGTTTAAGTAGAACCTCCCCACCCCAAAAATGCATCATTTTTCTTCTTGTCCATTATAAAGTTGTCCTTCTCTCTAAAGGCAAGTTTGCATATAGCCCTTTTAAAGCACTTATTTATTCATCTTTCCAGCTTCCCATTCTTTTTTTCCTTCCTTCCTGAAAATAACTTGCCTGTAGCCCACCTGAAACTGTAAGCTTGCAGAAGGCAGGGGTGGTGTCTTAACTTTATCATGCTTTCCCCACAGCGTGGTGGTGATGAAACAGTCAATAAGAAAGGAGCCTCCTGGGCTCTACCACAAGTAAAATTTTAGACCAAAGTCCTACCCAGGGCATCTTGCATGGTGAATAGGCTCACTCGAAGTCCTGAAAATAGTAGGCTCTCATGGCAGCATAAATGGCAGCAGCAACCGAAGTTTCTAGCCTATGGCACTGTAGCCCAACACTGACAGTCACCTGGGTTCTAATCCTGGCTCCACTGCTTGTCTGCTGTGTGACCTTGGGCAAATCACTTCACTTCTCTGTGCCTCAGTTCCCTCACCTGTCAAATGGGGATTAAGACTGGGAACCCCATGTGGGACAGGGGCTGTATCCAACCCAATTTGCTTGTAGGGATCCCACTGCTTAGTACAGTGCCTGACACATAGTAAGTGCTTAACACATACCGCCATTATTATTATGGCCACCAGTGGGTTTTGGATGATATTGCATGATTGTGTTTTATGGCGTGTTCCATCTCTGTCCATCTATATGCTTGAACCCACTTCTCCAGTGAGAATATAACTGGCTGGGATTCAATTTATTCATTCATTCAATCGTATTTATTGAGCACTTACTTTGCGCAGAGCACTGTACTGAGCGCTTAATGAATGAGGGTGTGTGACCCTACACAAATTGGTAGAGCTACAATCAATTCCTTTCCTCGGGTTTTTTCCTTAAGGTTATAGACCAAAATCTTCCCTAACACACTTCTTCAAAGTTGAACTACCCACCAATCCCCTCTCCCTTTTGTCTAGTCTATCAGAGGTGGGTGGGACTCAGCACTCAGCAGCTGCAATGGTTCCAGTGCTCCCTGCTTAATAATAATAATTATTATTATTATGGTACTTTTTAAATGCTTACTATGTGCCAGGCACTGTTCTAAGCGCTGGGGTAGATACAAGATGTTCAGGTTGGACACACTCCCTGTCCTACATAGGGCTCACAGTCTTAATCCCCATTTTACAGGTGAGGGAACTGAGACATAGAGAAGCTAAGTGACTTGCCCAAGGTCACACAGCAGACAAGTGGTGGAGCCGGGATTAAAACCCATGACCTCTCGATTCCCGGGCCCATGCTCCGCTAAGGTGGGTGAGGTTTCGGATTGTGACCTTGCTTACCCTCTAAACTCATCATAATCAATGGTATTTATTGAGCACCTAGAGTGTCCAGAGCCCTGCATTAGGTGCTTATCACTTCATCTACAACCTAATATTTTCTTTAAATTGATTTCTTTACTGACCAAGTGATTATTGTGCGTACATACCTCTACTAAATAAGCACTTGGCAGAGTCCAATAGAGGCACAATTCCTGCCTTCAAGGAGCTTAGAGTCTAATGGGGCAGAGACATAGACACACACACCCACACCCACACATACACATACAAAATGGAAAAGTGCTTAAGTGGAGAGTAACTACTTGCAGGTTTGCTTTTAGAGGAAAGGACAGTTTACACTGGACAAATGGAATAAGAATGTTTACTTGATTTGTTTTACTCCCACTGCATCTCCAAAGGGTAGGCTGCTAAAAGTTGGAATGGCCCCTTTCTAAATTTTACCTCAGGTATGGCTTTATTTCAAGCCCAACAAATGTGTTCATCCATTCAGGATGTATCTGAGAGGGTCTTCACAACCATCTTCTGACCCTTCCCTAGATTGCCTTCCAGTCCCATAAGAACTCAAATTTTGAAATGAAGGACCTCCCACCACAAAAACAAAAATAAAACGTAGCCATAATACCCATCAAACAAGGCACACTTCACTTCTCAGGTTCACTCCAAGGAAAAGTAAACAGCCCCTTTCTCCCTCAGCCAGTAGCCCTGCTAGCAGGGGTTTATTTATAGACTTCTGCCTACTGTACAAGCCAAGATCTATTTTATAGTATGAACACAGGTCTCACGTCTACTGCACCCGTAGAAATAATCAGCAGGAAAAATGTGGTCCATTTGGTTAAAATGCTGTGAACTGGAGAAAGAAAAATAATCAAAAACTGGAGAGCATCCACAGCTGTGCTACCACCACCAACCTTTACCAGAAACCAGTCTCCCAATTCCTCCCACCCGCAGCTGTCCAAGGCTCTGAGCTCACTCCTTAAGATCGACTGACCTAAATTTACTTTCCCAAAGCACCACATCCCAGTGGGACTAGAGGCTCCTTGCCTTCTATCCTCCAGTTTCTGATGGAACACAGCAGGAAATCTCGGATTCTACTCTTCTGAAGAGTGGATAGACAACAGAATCAAATCAAAGGATGACACTACCTCATAAAAATCAATCAATTACTTATTGATTATCAATTATCAGATATTACTACTGTTACATAACTAGCGTAATACTATATTTGTCAATTATCAAGTATTTATTGAGCAGATACTGTGTGCAGAGAATGATACGAAACACTTGGGAGAGTACAGAGTTGATAGATATGTTCCCTGCCCACAACGATTTGCCAGTCAACCAATCAATGGTATTCATTTAGTGCTCACTGTGTGCAGAGCACCATGCAATGCAACAGAATTGGTAGATAAGTGCAGGGACTGTGCCTGTTTATTGTTATAATGTACTCTCCCAAGTGCTTAGTACAGTACTTTGCACACAGTAAGTGCTCAGTAAATACGAATGAATGAGTGGACAAGGAGCTTACACTCTTGGGGCTGGAGAGGGACACACCAATACGTGCCATCCAGACCACGCGGAGGGAAATTTCAACTTTTCAAAAATTGACTTGCTTCCGGTCCAGAGGGTAAGAAAATCCTGGGCCAGGATGAAACTTCAAGTGTTTCATCCTTCCCCACAGATGTATCTTGAACCACATGAAAAGACCCTCAAATAAATAGCCCTTCACTCTCTCCTCTGCGTGAACAATGGTCCAGTAAGGCTGACTGGACTCACAGCATCAACCGCTGCCTCCACTGACCCAGCGGACTAAATCTCATCACTCCCCTCATGGCGTGAAAGCCACAAATGAGCCAGCTCTTGGCCCAGCCAACCATGTCCTGGCTAGGGCATAGAGTTCCACGGGTGAGGAGGTGGGTGGGATTGCCAAGAACTTTTAAGTGCAGGACACATTTTCGGCCAAAGTGACCACAGCACAGTGCCGTAATGCTATAAGCCTGAAGGTGGCAGTCACTGTGGTCTTCCATCAATCATATTTAAAATAATAATAATAATAATAATAATAATAAATAATAACATTTGTTAAGGGCTTACTCTCTGCCAAGCACTGTTCTAAGCACTGGTAGATACAAGGGTTGCCCCATGTGGGGCTCACGGTCTTAATCCCCATTTTACAGATGAGGTAACTGAGGCACAGAAGTGAAGTGACTTGCACAAAGTCACACAGCTGACAAGTGGCGGAGCTGGGATTAAAATCCATGACCTCTGACTCCCAAGCCCGGGCTCTTTCCATTAAGTGCCATTTGAATGCTTACTATGTGCAGAGCACTGTATTAAATGCTTGGGAGGGTACAATAAAACAATATAACAGACACATTCCCTGCACATGTCACCCAGCTACTTTTCTGGATTTTGGCTCAGCCTTTCCACCTCGGAGAATGCCCTAGATGGTGCTTCAGTCAGGACCACTGATGGCGTGGTCCTATCATATAGGACCAGGACTAGAACCCAGGACTCCTAGTTCTGAGCTATGCTCGATCCACTGGAACAATGGCAAGGCTCCCTTACCCAAGAGAGGCTGAGTTCAAAGTCCCAGGATACCTTGTTCCACCGCTGGACAATCAAATCGTATTTATTGAACGCTTTCTGTGTGCAGAGCACTGTACTAAACACTTGGAAGAGCACAATACAACAGAATTGGTAGTCACGTTCCCTAGCCACAATGACCATACAGTCTAGAAGAACCAAGTTGCCATTCACACGCTGCCCACACCGAGAAATAATGTGGCCTACCATTAAGAACACAGGCCTGGGAGTCTGAGGACCTGGATTCTAATCCCAGTTCCGGAACTTCTCTGCAGTGTGACCTTGGGCAAGTCCTTTAACTTCGCTGTGCCCGTGTTCCCTCATCTGCAAAATAGGGATTCAAAGCCTGTTCTCCCTCTTACCTCTGACTGTGAGCTCCTTGTGCGGCCTGATTATCTTAATACAGAGCTTTAATTCAGTGCTTGACACACTGTAAGCCCTGAACAAATATAAGCGCTTAGTACAGTGCTCTGCACACAGTAAGCGCTCAATAAATATGATTAAATGAATTACTATTATGATCATTACCTCCCGGCCCAACCCTCTCAGACCTGAGAGTGGAGGGCAGGGGCATGGAAACACTATTGCTCTGCTCTCTCCCCCTCTAGACTATCCTAAGCACTTGGGAGACCCTCCTTGTGGGTCTGTTTATTGTTTTATTGCATTCTCCCGAGCGCTTAGTACAGTGCTCTGCACACAATAAGTGCTCAGTAAACAGTCTCCTAGACTGTGAGCCCGTTGTTTGGTAGGGACTGCCTCTATATGTTGCCAAGTTGTACTTCCTAAGCACTTAGTACAGTGCTCTGCACACAGTAAGTGCTCAGTGAATACGATTGAATGAATAAATACGACTGACTGACTGAACAAGGGGACAATGTCACTAGCGATCCCAGCAGCACAGTGGGGAAACCGACCTCAGAAACAAGCTTTGCAGAAGGCATCTGACATTGGGAGGAAGATCTGGACTGGGTTACTCATGCTTCAGGGTGGTCTCCCTGCTCCTCGACCTCATCGGTAACATTTTTCACCCCACAGTTTAACTGTTGCACAATGGTTCTTGTTCCGAGGGGGAATGGAGTACTCTTCCAGACAGATGCAACAGACTGACACTGAAAGAACAGCAGCTAGACGTAGGCAAAGAGAAACCTGGAAATTTTGCACATTCACCACTTTAACTGTATGTTCAGTGATTTGTCCCGTAAGAGTAAAACTCAACATGGACATGTGCCCTACTGAGAGCTCACTTCCTCCAGGAGGCCTTCCCAGACTGAGCCCCATCCTTCCTCTCCCCCTCCTCCCCCTCCCCATCCCCCCCGCCTTACCTTCTTCCCCTCCCCACAGCACCTGTATATATGTATATTTGTTTATACATATTTATTATTTTATTTATTTATTTTATTTGTACGTTTATTCTAATTGTTTTATTTTGTTAATATGTTTTGTTTTGTTCTTTGTCTCCCCCTTCTAGACTGTGAGCCCACTGTTGGGTAGGGACTGTCTCTATATGTTGCCAACTTATACTTCCCAAGCGCTTAGTACAGTGCTCTGCACACAGTAAGCACTCAATAAATACAATTGAATGAATGAATGTGCCCTCTCAGCCTTCTTCCTCTGGAATTTCCTCAGGGGCACGGTACAGCCAAGGAGTACTCCATAAATACTACTACCACCACCCCTTTTGGGGCAATTTTGGGGATGTTTCTCTCCCTTCTCCTTCCTCCCTCTTCCCCCAGGGCCAGTCGCACATCTACACAGAAGGTTCTGATTACCAACCAACATCTTTGTTCTGTGGTTACAGATTTAGCAATTATAGGGTGAATGGTAACTGCTAGATTTGGACTCCCACCGACAACAGAACCACTGGCTTGGACATACAAACTGGTAGGTAATAATAATAGTAATAATAGTGACTATTATTATTATTGTTATTATTATTATGGTACTTGTTGAGTACTTACTATGTACCAGGCACTGTACTAAGAGCTGGCGGTAGATCCACAAACAATGGCAATTAAAAGTCAGTGAGTGGGAGGGATGATGGAGTCAGCCCACCATGCCAAAATCTTAGAGTTAATGGGGAGGAGAAAAGGCAACTGAAACAGTGATCAGGGAGAGATAAAATGCTGGCACTTACTTTTGATGCCTGCTATTTTTAATTTGTTTACTTTACCTTGTTTACTCTTTTCTGGTATCTGATCCCCCCATTTTTATCAGTCTTTACTGATAAAGTGATCTTTACTGAGTGCTTACTGTGTATGGAGCATTGTACTGAGTGCCTGGGAGAGTGCTCCTTGTGGGGAGGGGCTACCAACTCTATTGTAGCATACCCTCCCAAGTGCTTAATACAGCACTCTGCACACAATAAACACCCCATAAATTCCATTGACTGAATATTAAAGTGCTGAGCGTCCCTCATGGTCCAGGAAAACCGCTCAAGTTTACATCCTTGAGTCTCTCCAGTGGTTAGGATAGTCCTTTGCTCATTTTTTTATGGTATTTGTTAAGCACTTACTAAGACATTGTACTAAGCACTGGGGTAAATACAAGCTTATACCAGTCCCTTTCCTACATGGGTAAGGAGGCCATGAGCCCTATTTGACAGATGAGGTAAATGAGGCACAGGAGTGAATTGACTTGCCCAAAGTCTCAGGGCAGACAAGTGACGGAGCCGGGATTAGAACCCAGGTCCTTCTGACTCCCAGCTCTGTATTCTACCCACTAGGCAAAACAGCAGCGTAAGGGTTTCAGTCAATGCCAATATTCACTGACTTCCAGGAACAGTTCTAACAAATCAGCCCAAGTCAAACAATGTTTGGAAAAAGAAGGAAGAGGGTCAACCACTGAAAGCAACAGATTTGTCTCACCGATCAGTTTCTACCAGCCTTGTGTCTTGTGTTCTGCAGTTTTCTGTGGAATCTTTAAATCCCGTTAGTGGCATTTGAGTGCTAGATATTGTACCAAATGTTCAATAGCAAGATACACTTTCCCTGCCCTCCAGAAGCATAAACTCCAGGGTGGGGAGACGGATACGAAAAATAATTTGCAGGTAGTGATAGCTAGAGTTAGAACAAGCAAGGAAGCAATAGGAACATATCAGGACAAAACAGCTGAATAAATAGTTGGACAACAAATGAAAAGAGAGTTGCATGGAAATGAGTGAGTCTCCTTACTTGGTCCCAAAGGAACTCAACCTTCTCAACCAGCAAGCAAATTTCCTGAGTACCAAGGATGCGATCAGTTTCTGAACGTCAAAGTTCTGGCTCTCCCAATCCCCGGAGTTGAATGCGCCGTTGTGAACAGGTCATTCTTTCCAGAGGATATGGTACGTTTAAAAGCCAGATGTGCGCCTATAGAGTTTACCTTAGACAAAAGGGCAGGCCCCATGTTCGTCTGCCTATATGCTGCCTGAATGGCAGTTATAAAATCATGGTGCTTCTGGCAGCTAGAAATTAGGTGACTAAGTAATGAAAAACATGCCAAAGATCATCCAAAAAAAAAAAAAGTGAACAGACATGCCCAAGAAAGGATTGAAGGGCTGGAATGGAAAGACTGTGGCTGTGTGGAATATAATGAACCGCTAACAGTCTTCGTATTTTCTTAAGCTATAGGCAAAAATACCATCTGAGATTATAAAGCCAAGAAAATTCAAACGTATATACTAAAAGGAGAGTGTAACCTTTAAAATGTGTGCACTATATTGTGAGAATATTTCAAATGCAAATGTTTTCCCAAAGAACATTGGCTACATATTATTATTTCAGTTTCTTGGCTGCTCCAAGATACTTCAGATTCTTGAATTATTCTAACAAGAAAAGATGGAGTGGTTTCTTTAGATTCCCCTTTGTTTTCCACTAGAAGAGCAGCAAACTTTATGCCTTTTGTTTAAGTTCTTGAGTGTCTCCCTTTTCTAAGCCCTGCTCCCCGCTTCTAATTCTGACCCCTCCCGGAAGGTATTTGCAAGCATCTATGATATATGCTCCGTACCTTCTCAGCTGAAAAGAAAACACACCTACAGCATTTCAAATTAACCACTGACCCTTGCTCTCCCACGATAAACAAACTCTTTTGAAAAATCTCAATTGCATTGTGTCTACATTGATTAAAGTCCCAGCCTAGTGAACTCATGTGGTGTTTAACTTCCCACATATACCAACAGCATTCTGCCCTTCTCCTCAATTACCCCCTTCCAGGAGAGGCCATCACTGTCCAGTGAGCAGGCACAATGGGCTTCTACTTCATTACGCTAACCAACAGCGGGATAGGAATAAGTAGGAGAGGAATAAACAAGCTAATTTATCATCAGGACAGAGCCGGCTTTCAGCTTCTTAAACCTCAGATACTTCAAGTGGTTCGGCTGGACTTATCAGTAGTTATGATTCTGTAAGGGGTCCAGTCACAATGGGGTAGGACAGAGCCGGCTTTCAGCTTCTTAAACCTCGGAAAATTTGAGTGGTTCGGCTGGACTTATCAATAGTTAAGATTCTGTAAGGAGTCCAGTCACAACAGGGTCCACTGATCACACATTTTGCAAGTGAGTAAGTCTGTCAAAGCACCAAATGCCACGGTATCCTCCCACCACACAGCTTGAAGGATTTCACTCTAAATTAATTGGCTCATTTACAAGGAAAGCAGAGCTCGGCTTTTTGATGGTAAATTTTCAGAAGGAACAAGATCTTACTAGCTCCCGGTGATTTTTTTCATCCTTCCGGCAGTGACCCGGCTTGTTTTGTGAAGACTGGTTACCGCGTTCACCAGCAAAGTCCCACTGTACTCGTGACCCACCCCACTCCAGGTTTCAGGAATGCAAGTAGCGCTGGGGGTAGAGGGAGTTTGAAAGCAGGCAGGAGACAGCTTCAGAAGGAGGAGATACTGTTCTTTAATCCTCGGGAACTCTGGGGTGAGATAATGCATTCTGTGCTTCTAAGACAAACAGCATAGTCTAGTGGATAAAGCACGGGCCTGGGATTCAGAAGGACCTGGGTTCGAATCCTGACTCCACCAACTGTCTGCAGTGTGACCTTGGGAAAGTCTCTTCACTACTCTGTACCTGTTACCTCATCTGTAAAATGGGGATTAGGACTGTGAGGCCCACGTGGGACAGAGACTGTGTCCAACCTGATTAGCTTGTATCTAACCCCAGCACTTAAAACAGGGCTTGACAGTAAGCGCTTAACAAATGTCCTCACTGTTAATGCAGAACAGAAAGCTGGGCTGACTATGATCTCTGCCACTCGCTCCAAACTGGGATGTTGAACTCAGGATTGGCATGGAGATGGGGGTCAAAGTTCGGCCTAGAAGGGGAGTCTACATCGAACTCAAGATCATCAACACGTGGGAAGAAGGGGAGATTGTGGGGAGGAGGAAAGAAAGAACCGTTAAAGAGTCACTGTGTGGTTTTCAAAGATTGGAGCCCCTTAAGGGACAGGGTCCATATCTAATTCCCACCTATATATTCATTCATTCATTCATTCAATCATATTTATTAAGCTCTTACTGTGTGCAGAACATTGTACTGAGCACTTGGGAAAGTACAGTACAACAGTAAATAGTGACAATCCATGCCCACAACGAGCTCACAGTCTAGAGTGGGGGAGACAGACATCAATACAAATAAATAAAATTACATATATATACATAAGTGCTGTGTGACTATGAGGAGGGGGAAAAGCAAAGGGAGTAAATCAGAGCGACGCAGAATATACTCTTTACCAGTGCTTAGTACAGTGCTCTGTACACACTAAACTCTTACTGCTACTCTACACGCTAAACTCTATTATTACTGTGGAAGTTCACTTGGGTGCAAGATATTATATTTTATTAACAATAATAATAATGGTATTTGTCAAGTGCTTACTGTGGAGCAGGCACTTTATTAAGCGCTGGGGTGGATACCAGCAAATCGGGGTGAACACAGTCCCTGTCCCACATTGGGCTTCCAGTTGCAATCCCCATTTTACAGTTGAGGTAACTGAAGCCCAGAGAATACTAATAATAATAATGATATTTGTAAAGCGCTTATTATGTGCAAAGCATTGTTCTAAGCACTGGGGGGATACCAGGTAATCAGGTTGTCCCACGTGGGGCTCAATCTCAATCCCCAATTTACAGATGAGGTAACTGAGGCCCAGAGAAGTGAAGTGATTTGCCCAAGGTCACACAGCAGACAAGTGGCAGAGCCAGGAATTAGAGAATTAGAAGCCTGTCAAAGCCATCTAACTCTTTCCCTCTCCTACAAGCAAGCTCTCTTATTTACTGAAAACTTATTGTGTGCAGAGCACTGTACTAAGCGCTTGAGGTAGTCCAATATAACAGAGTTGGTAGACACACTCCCTGCCCACAATGAGCTTACAGTCTACAGGGATCGGGGCTTGGGTTTGGCAGGCCCATGTACCCTCTAAGAAGGAAGGAAGAATCCAGTGAACACAGGGAAGAGGTGAGGAGGAGTAGACTGTAAGCTCGCTGTGGCCAGGGAATGTGTCTGTTATATTGTGTTTACTCTCCCAAGCACTTAGTACAATGCTGTGCACACAGTAAGTGCTCAATAAATACAGTTGATTGATTGACTAGATATGGCACTGTTGCCCATTCACAAAGTGCTCCATGCCAGCTTCAGGACCTGCCCCCAGTTTCGATGAAAACCTCCCAGGAAGAGGCTCCGGAGAGGGGCCTGGAGGCCGCTCCCTCCCCTAGCCCCCTATCAATCAATCAATCAATCAATCGTATTTATTGAGCGCTTACTGTGTGCAGAGCACTGTACTAAGCGCTTGGGAAGTACAAGTTGGCAACATATAGAGACAGTGGCTGGCCAGCCCCGCCCCAAACAGAATTCCCAATCCCTCACTGGAAACACTCTTGACACTTTTTTTTCCTGATTCTCACACTTCCTCCTCGTGCCCGTGTTCGCCAAAGCTGCCTGGTTCCACAGCCAAGAGTCAATCTAGGTAGGCCGGGGAGGTTTCTGCCTGCCCCTGAGACACATATTTCACCCACAAGTTTTAATAGATCTTAGGAACTTGGATGAATGGGTGGATACACTCCCACCCACTAGACATATATGCCGCACACCCACAGAACGCACGGATCATCTGCCTCCTCCTCGGTCACGCTTTGCTGGTTGGCTGGAAGGCAGCAGAGATGTCCAGACTCCCCTGGGAACCCAGAAGAGCGGGTTCCCTTTTCCTCAAGGGAACATTACTACCCTCAGCTGTTTCTGTTTCTATTAAATGGTATTTGTTAAGTGCCGGGCCGGGCATTGTACTAAACGCTGGAGTGGAGACAAGATAATCAGGTTGGACACAATCCATGTCCTACATGGAGCTCAGTCTTAATCCCCATTTTACAGATGAAAGAAGTGACTTGCCTAAGATCACGGTGGCAGAGCCGGGATTAGAATCCAGGTCACTTTGACTCCCAGGCCCATTGTCTATCCAGTAGGCCATGCTGCTTCTTCTTTTCCATCTCAGTTACAAATGTACCAGAGAGATGGCTTAGCTCAAAAGATCTCTCCCTGAACCAGACCCAGGAACGGTCAAATCCAGTAGAAGCATTCCCTCTCCCCACCTCCAGACCACACGCTAGGCTACAAAACTCCTCAGAGGGCCACGACATTATTATTCAAACAACGGGGCATGCCTACACAGAATGGGCCACTTCCAATTTGTTTCATCATCTCTTGACTTCGCTCCTTCTCTGTTTTCTTACTCTAGACCACCAAAAGTTGTTAGGCAGTGGGTGGGATGGAGACATTCAGGCACTGAGGATGATAAAGAAAACTGATAATCTACAAAGGGACCCAAGGTTACCCCGGGACCCAAATTTATATTCTCTGGCTTGGTCTTCAGTCTCGGGGACCAGGTACTGGTATGCTGCCCTCTTAATCCATTCATTCATTCATTCAATCATATTTATTGAGCATTTACTGTGTGCAGAGCACTGTACTAAGTGCTTGGAAAGTACAGTTTGGCAACAGAGACAATCTCTACCCATTCTCTTTCTCCATGTTCTTTTTTTTAATGGTTTTTGTTAAACGCTATGTGCCAGGCACTGTGCTAAGCTCCAGAGTAGGTACAAACTAATCAGGTTGGAGCCACTCCATGTCCCACAGTCTTAATCCTCATTTTACAGATGAGGTAACTGAGGCACAGAAGTTGGGCAACTACCCAAGGTCACATGGTAGACATGTGGCAAAGCCAGCATTAGAATCCACATCCTCTATCTCCAAGTTCCATGCTCTTTCCACCAGGCCTGGATGCTTCTGCTTTCCCAACCTTTCCCCGCATTTATTCTCTTTTAACTGTCCTTTGAACCAAGAACAGCTCTAATTGGCCCAGTAAATAGCATCTCGTCTTGCTTTACACACAATTTCTTTGCACTAAGCACACTCGCACTTCGTAGGGGGTGGCAGGGACCCAATTTCTTTTTACCATGTGAAAACTGGATTCATATTACACTCTTTCAACATCTGCTAATTTAGGGACACCTGCTTTGGACCTGGCCAGGCCACGGCAAGGTGAGCCAAGGTTGAGAGGTACATGTCCCTCCTGGTTTTGTGCTGTCTCAAGTTGGGGTGGGGGATTATGACTCCAGCAAGCACAGTGGCCGTGGTGTTTACAGAGAGCCCAGTGCATTTACCCATTTACCCAGGTCCCAGGGCTTTGGAGTTAGAGGTCATAGGTTCAAATCCCGGCTACACCACTTGTCTGCTGAGTGACTTTGGGCAAGTCACTTAACTTCTCTGTGTCTCAGCTACCTCATCTGTAAAATGGGGATTAAGACTGTGAGCCCCACGTGGGACAACCTGTTAACCTTGTAACCTCCCCAGCGCTTAGAAAAGTGCTTTGCACATAGTAAGTGTTTAATAAATGCCATTATTATTATTATTATTTTTATTTACCAGGACTACAAACCCCGACAGCCCAGAGATTTTAGTCTCTGTCCCCACTGTTGAATTCTAAACTTTTTAAAGGACAATTGTATTTATTGAGCGTTTACTATGTGCAGAGCACTGTACTAAGTGCTTGGGAGAGTACAATAAAACAATAGACACATTCCCTGCCAACAATGAGCTTCATGAATATTTTATTGTACTCTTCTAGGTGCTTAGTACTGTACACTGCACCCGGTGGGTGCTCAATAAATACTATTGATTGAGAAGAAGTCACTGGCCCAACTCCAAACTACACCGACATGGGTTCCTTCCTCAAGACTGTGAGCCCATTGTTGGCTCTGTACATCTGTACATCTGTATATGTTGCCGATTTGCACTTCTCTAGCGCTTAGTACAGTGCTCTGAACAAAGTAAGTGCTCAATAAATACAATGGAATGAGTGAATGAAGCTCAGGAAGTACCTTAACCTGCAGATCTTGGCTCTCAAAAGGGTCCTCAATGGGCACAGCAGGAAAAGACCTGAGAAAAGCTTTTTTTATTTTTTTTACTTTTAAAAAAAAGGTATGTGTTAAGTGCTTACTGTGTGTCAGACACTGTACTAAGGGCTGGGGTAGATACAAGGCAATTAGGTTGGACACCGTCTATGTCCCACACAGGACTCACAGTCTTAATCCCCATTTTGCAGATGAGGTAACTGGGGCACAGAGACAGTAATTGACTCACCCAAGGTCACACAACAGAAAAGTGGCAGATCCAAGATTAGAACTCTTGACCTTTCATCTAGATGACTGCATGCCACACATTCATAGGATCTTGCATGTCATTTGTACATGATCCCTGTCTGAGACAACATAAAACTGGGTCCACTGCCCTTCCTCTGTAAAGACATCCCCCACACACAAGAAGTGACACCCATACCCGGGTTCATTCATCCCTTCCAGGTAACCATTTTTGCTACCTGGTGTAATGTTGAATACTGAACAGCTGCCAAAGGTGGGTGTCAACTTTTTTCACCTACCAATTGCCAAGCAACCACATCTTTGAAAATGGAAGATTTCAAAACCAGCAGAGACCCAACATTAGTCATGGAGACACAGATGCTCTAAGCTTCTCTCCAGGACAGAACTTCGGGGGAGCTGCTCTTTTGAAGAGGTGGCTTCTCTTTTTACAAGTCACATCCTGATTCATAACGAGGTAATTTTCAAAGCCTCCACACATGGAATCTATCAATAAAAATCCCATCTTCCATTTGAGAAAGACGATTTCACTTCACCCAGACACGTATGTGTTAAAACTGAGAGCCTGCTTCACACAAGCCAGAACTAGCAACCAGAACAAGGAAACACTGGAATGTGTGTACGTCTCTTTTCCTCTCTGAGAGGCATTCCTGATCTGAGGCAGGAGTTATCATTTAAATGAGCGCCGTTAAGTGTTCAAAGAATCAGAACGAAAAAGGAGCTCATTCTCCAACAGGACAACCTTTCAGTCAATCAGAGTGAAGCGCAGAACAAGGCATCACCTAACCCCCCCTTACAGACACCTTATAGGGACTTGGCAATTAAGCTTCGTGACTAGTAAGTGTTCTGACAGCATCCATTATTGTTAATTCTCTGAAGAAATACCTTACAGCTCTCTGGGAGCAGTTTCAGCCTAGAAGGCTAAGCACTCACTTGCTTTGATCCACTCTCCTTCCTCCTCTGGGTAATTATTTTAGTACCTGTCTCCCTCACTTGACTGTAAGCTTCTTAGGGGCTGGAGATTGTGTGTACTAACTTTGTACTTTCAATCATTCATTCAGTCGTATTTACTGAGCGCTTACTATGTGCAGAGCACTGTACTACGTGCTTGGAAAGTAAAATTCAGCAACAAGTACTTAGTACAGTGCCCTGTACCACTGAGCGATTAATAGGTTTGTCTCAGGTAGCAAGGACAAGGCAGAGAACTCAGTGGATGTGTGTGTACCCAGAGAGAACCTGACAGCAGACTGAAAGAGAGTTTTTAAGTCCCTCCTGCTTCTTAACGATATGACCTGAGTCATTTTCCAGTCAACGACCTAGGCCGTTCGTAAAACTGTGCACTACACAAGTAGATAGTAGATGTCACAGTTCGGCACGACCAGAACCCACATGGAGGCAGACAGCTCTACCTGTTGGGGCTGGAAGTCCGCATGACTGAAAAATGCCACCTTGGGATGCTAGGAGACCCCAACCCCATTGGGCCCCCTATCTGATCTCCCTGTATTAGTCCATATGCAGGCATCTGAGTGGCTTTCACACCTACCCAGCAGGGTCCCCCTCCCAACCTGAGCAATGAGGGTGAGTCCAAATCCATCTGTTCACACCCTGAATGGTGGAAAAGTAGACCCCAAAGATCAACCCATGCAGCTCTCTGCTCCGACCCTCCTGCCTGAGGAGCCTTGTTCATTCGCCTTCATTCATTTTTTCAATCATATTTATTGAGCGCTTACTGTGTGTAGAGCAATGTAGTAAGTGCTTGGAAAGTACAATTCACAATAAAGAGAGATAATGGGCAGGGATCACATCTGCTAACTCTATTATTTTGCACTTTCCCAAGCTCTTAGTACACCACTGTGCACACAGTAAGCGCTCAGTGAATTCCATTGATTGAGGGCAGGGACCATGTCTCCTGGCGCCTACAACCTGGGCCTGGGAGTCAGAAGGTCATGGGTTCTATTCCCGGCTCTGCCACTTGTCCACTGTGTGACCTCGGGCAAGTCACTTTAGTTCTCTGGGTCTCAGTTACCTCATCTGTAAAATGGGGATTGAGACTGGGACATGGGACAGGGACTGATTTGCTGACAGCAACCCAATTTGCTTAGTATTCATTCAATCGTATTTATTGAGCACTTACTGTGTGCAGAGCAATGTACTAAGCGCTTGGGAAGTACAAGTTGGCAACATATAGAGATGGTCCCTACGCAACAACGGGCTCACAGTCTAGAAGGGGGAATACAGTGCCTAGCACATAGTAAGCGCTTAACATATACCATACTTATTATTATTACTACTACAGCTATTGTACTCTCCCAAAGGTTTAGTATAGTCCTATGCACAAAGTAAAGTGCTCAATAAGTGCTATTAACAAATAGAGTGGAAATTTCCAGTACATTCTCCACCAGTCAGGGGTTCCTGCATTGGACTAGTGGTTTATTCTTCCCTTGAACATCTTGCCAGTCTGGCTCTATCAGCGCTAAACAGAGTTACGCAGTTAGGCTTTCACATACAGACTCGGGGTCAGAACAGACTTTCCTTAGGGAAAAGTTCTCCAAAATAGTCACCCTGATCTGATACATCGAATAAGTTCCTTCATTTATTTGAATGACAAAATAAAATTTTCATTGTAATCAGTCGTTCTCTCTGCATTGCTTAGTATAGTGCCCTGCACACAGTATTTGCTCAATAAATAATATTGATTTATATAGGAGTGTTTCCACTTGCTGGTGCTCACAATTAAAAGCAATAGTAACTACACTGAGCATCCACTTTTTTATGGTATGCCTAGTTAATTGGACACAGTACATGTACCCTATGAGCTCAAAGTCTAAGTAGATGCACAGGATTAGGTGTTTGGAAAGTACAGAACAACAAAGTGACACTTTCTCTGCTCACAAGGAGCTTATACTCTAACAGGTGAGGCAGACATAAAAATGTTTACAACTGGAATATTGAGGTCCTACAGTGTGCAGAGCACTATAGTAAGTGCTTGGGAGAGTGCAATAGCATTTAGTAGACAGGATCCCTGCCCTCAAGGAGTTTACAGTCTCACTGAAATTTGGATTTTGCCGGTGCCACAGGGAGAACAGAAGTGAGGTATGGAAAACCTGACTGGTTGGAGGCTCAGAACAGCTCCCAAAACACTGAAATGGGCTAGGCATATGAGGTCTGGATTGGGAAACTTAAAGACAGAGCAAACAAAAAAAATTGCAATTTTTTAAGTTGTAAAACTTCCTGAAGCATGAGGAAGAGAATGTACCACACCCTCCTCAGAGTGATGAAGCTAGGAATTTGTTTTCTACTCACGGCATACTTAAAAAAACCACACCGAACAGCACAAATATGCTCCAATTATGTCATTCCATCAAGAGATTTGCTAGGTGTTTCCTTTCTCAAATTGAAAGAGGAATTAAGTACACAAAGGAAAAGACATTAAGATTATTATTTCAGGATTCTTTTTTTAATTAAATCAAGAAATACAAAAAGGTAATCATCCTGTGAGAACCTTAAAGTAGAGACGGGAAGGGGAATTTAAAACCTCTTTCCTCACCACATTCTACAGTTCCAGGGTAACTGGACGGTGTCTGTCTGGGAGTGAAATCAGGAAATCTGAATGTGCAACTCAAGCCTAGAGGTCCATATCCCTGGCAGTCAATATTTTTTAAGCAGCTATAGGTTTTGGCTGTAGGTTTTGGAAGGATGCTACAGAAGTCCAGAGTATCTACAGCCTGCTAGATTGTAAACTACTCATGGGCAAGGTTTGCGTCTTCTATTGAACTCTCCCACAGGCTTAGTATGATGTTCTGCCACAAGTACGGGCTCAATACACAATTCTGGTTGATTGAGGAGGTGGAGTAAGATAGCCACTGAAGCACTCAGTCCTGGACACCCCTTTGCTCACAGCCTCCTGCCAAATGCCCACAAAGTACCAGGCTGGGGAAAAAAATCACAGCCTCCAAAATGAAACTGGAACAATTTCCACCCTTGGGTTCCAGGAACCTAATGGGCAGGGAAAAGGTCTTTTGCTTCTTTTTGTACTTTCCCAAGCACTTAGCGCAGTGCATCCAATTTAGGAGACACTCAATCAACATCATTGGCTCATGAAAAGGTAGACATAAGGGGGAACTATAGCCAAGTGCCACACTCCCAGGGAGGCCTCTGATTTCTCAACCCTTCTGCCACATCCTGGATGAGAGGGGTGCTCACTGGGCTTGTTACAGCTGGTCTGTTCCCCTTCTGGCATCGATATCGATCAATGGTGAGCACTTACTGTGTAAGGAGCACTGTACTAAGCAGTTGGTAAACCAGACACCTTTAAAGCACCTAATCTCCCTCCGCCTCTGCTCTTGTCACCAAGATGGACAGGCTTGGAAGTGACATCCATGTTCGGAGGGAGCTGAATGAGCTGTCCTGGTGATTCCAGACCGTAAGTGAACGTATCTACCAACTCTGGATTACTGTATTCTGCACACAGTAAGTGCTCAATAAATACCATCAACAGATTCACCAATGGCTCTGCAAATTGCCGTAAAAGATAGCGAATGATGTCAGTACATGATGTTGTGCGTTCCAACATGCATCTGTTACTTCTGGGTCAAAGCAGAACGATCAGTAGCAGCCATCCCGTGTCCAGGCAGGGGCATGGTTCCAGATGAGTGGCAGACAAATGCCTTGAATTACAGCCTGTCCCTGGCAAATTTGGCCCCTTCCTGTTTGCAAGACAGTTTAATTTGCCTTGCAAGATTTACTTAGTTGTTAGATAAAATACTTGACAAATGGTCCATGTTATTCTCAAACTAAAGAGTACACTTTCCATAGTCCAGCCAGGTGTCCTTTCAGGTGGAAACTGCTCTGAAAATTAATCGAGGGGGGAGAAACCTAAAACACTAGTTCACTGGGGCTGTGTCTCCTTTCCCCCAACCTGTCCCCTTTTCCCTTTCCCCCCCAGTAGGGACGTTCATCTGGGAACAGTCAGTTTCTGGCACATTTACCCATTAAATCCTGGTTGCAGCTCTTTAAGGAGAATGGAGAAGACCTAAACTAAATAGACGTGACCATTTCCTGCCTTGGTTTTTCATCAGCTCCCAGAGCCTTTGCCAAGATTGCAGGCTCAAGGAAATCTTACAATGAATAAAAAAGGTCCATCAGCATTCATGTCTAAAGTGCAAAACACACCTATTCACTCTAACTGTACGTCTGCCATAGCCTCTAGTAATTAAAAAAATACATACACATATATTCTGTTATGAACAGAGTTTTGATCTTTCATTTTCAGAATCTTCCCCCATTCTGCAGGGCTTCCCAATTCCTTTCCATCTGGATCCTTCTCCTTTTTAGGAATTACTTAGGCCTCCAAAACAAAACCCAAATTACTGACTGAAGAACAGGGAGCCATACAATAATCCCTCAAGTAGCAACATCCAAACACCATAAATAATGAACTGCATTGTTGATAACTGTTCAGTCACTTAACAAATGATTCACACAATTATCCAGGCTGGTTGAGACTTAGGAGAAGTTGCCACGCCTGGCGTGCGCAAACATTTTTCAGAAGACAGACTCCCTGGTCCAGGCTACAGAAGGAAAGCCGCTGCAATTTTTCTCCCACAACTGGACAAACTCCCTTATCTTAATCTAGCTAGAAAAATCTTTCTCATTAACCAGCTAACAATACAGCATGTTAGAAGTCCTACAAACAGGGTTATTTAATGTTTGGTTTTGGTCCACAACTGAAAGCCATCCTATCCACCTAAATATTTATTCATTCCATCGTATTTATTGAGTGCTTACTGTGTGTGGAGCACTGTACTCAGTGTCTGGGAGAGTACAATGCACCAACAAGCAGACACATTCCCTCCCCATAACGAGTTCGCAGTCTAGAGGGGGAGGCAGACATCAAGCCCGTTTCTAGCCCATGAGCCCGTTGTTGGGTAGGGACCATCTCAATATGTTGCCGACTTGTACTTCCCAAGCGCTTAGTACAGTGCTCTGCACGCAGTAGGAGCTCAATAAATATGATGGAATCAATGAATGAATATAAATAAATAACACATATGTACATAAATATCTGTTACTGACTCCCGTTACTGATCCCACTCCAAGATGGGAGAGTTTTCCCATTTATGACTGAGATGATTCTCACAGTCACTGGTGAAGGGAACTTGCTCCCATCCCCCTGCCCGTCTCTAACATCCCTGGCCTGCTTTTCACCCCAGGTTTCACAATGAGAAGTTGGCATCTACAGGAACAGCCCGGTTGGGGGAAGGAGTGAGTGGGAACAGAGGACTAGGGGAGGCCCAAACCACTCTGCCAATCGGGTGGATTTCCTGCAATCAGGGCAGGCTCAGCAGCAGACAAGAGTGAGGTACATGGTTCCAGAAACATTAGCTTTGCCTCCCTGAGGCCATCCCTGCTAGCATTAGCTTGGTGGTTTGCCCATGCTTATTTGCATCAAAGGGGAATTTTCCAGTAGAAAATGTCTTTCCAAAAAGATATGCCTGGCCCTCTTCAGACACAGCCTCTCATTCCTGAGGAATGCCAATAAGGCAGTGGAATTAATCCATCACAAAGTCCTGACTTTTTCTTTTGAGATGATGATACCTGAAGGAACAAAATGAGAATGTGAACTGTGTTTTCAGTCTCTTCAACCCCCACCGACTGCTGTTAGGTGGACTATCAACATAGGCACCAATACCACCTGTTGTCATGCATTCCCAATAATTCAGTGTCACTTATCTTCAGGGTCGGTCTCTACTCTCCCATGATGCCTGCATGGTTTCCCCTTTAGCATAAACAAGCGGGGCTAGAAACTTTAAACTCCATGCCTCTTCGAAACAAAAATAAATTGCACATGCATGGAAGAAAACTACTGTAGTTTCGTTACCACCTTCATTTCAGTAATGTAAGCTCGGCTTTACATGGGATGCAAATTGAAGCTGGCAAGCAAACTTCCTACTCTCCCCCCCATGCCCTAGGTTAACTGTGACATATCTTCCCTTTCAACTTTTACACTGGAAATTACCCACTTAGGTCATAAAGCATTGGGAGACAGTATGTAACATCTTCAAGGTGCTTCATAAATCTTAATTAATCCTTAAAACACGCCTGTAAGCAAGATAGAGAACTGGTGTTTTTGCCTGGGAGGATATGGATAAAATAGCTTATTGTAAAACCCATACTAAAGCTACCCTGATTAGCCAGTCAAAGGAAAGCTTGAAACCCAAAGTTTTCCCAACGGGTTCCAACCCAGCCTGGAGACTTCCCTCAGAAAACCCCACAAAGCCTAAAACTTAACCCCTTGATCTCAAGGGAAATGGTTCATTGAAAAACCAAGGGGGCAACCAAGCAGATACCAACAAAAATGCTTCATCTTTAATCTAAAAAGGCATGTACTTTCTTCCTCATCGGTGCTCTTTCCTAATTCGGTAAAGCCAGGTACATCAATATTGCTCACTATTTTGAATGAAGTAATTCTGACCAACTGCCATACCAGCTGTCTGATCTCTTCATTAGAGAACAAACTGAACCTGGTTAATTCAAAGTTTGTTTGGCCCTTGTTCTTCCCATTTCAAATAAATATTGAAATAAACGCCAGATATTCCACATATGGCTTCTTAAACAGGGATCTTTCTGCAAGTAAACAGAATACAGGCTTTAAAAAAACCCACAACAGGAATTATCTTTTACTTTCTTTCAGGAGATTCATTCATTCAATCGTATTTATTGAGCGCTTACTGTGTGCAGAGCACTGTACAAAGCGCTTGGAAAGGTAAGTCGGCAACATATAGAAACAGTCCCTACCCAACAACGGGCTCACAGTCTAATAGAATACATGCTTAATGGGGAACTCTTACAAATTTCAAACATAGAATGCCACTTGATCAGCAAATTGTTCACAGTGCAAGGAGGAAAATTTTGCACTGCTATGATGGAGTAATACCAAACACTGTGGCATATTTAAGTTCTAATGAAGAGTAGTTTGCTCTGAAAGGGATTCTTTTGTTACAGATAGGGCAAAGGACAAAATCCCAACATGTCTATTAAAATAAATTGATTGTGTTCGCTTTCTCCAAAATCTAAATTTCAAACATGCTTCAGTCGAAGTATAATATTCCTCCTGCTCAGCTTTCTGAATCACATTCAAACCTGAGTATTGTATCATCAAATTTTAGTGTTTATCACTAAATTTCCAACAGGCATCAAATGAACTTTCAAATATGCATCCCTGACAAGTTTATCAATCAATCAATCAATCGTATTTATTGAGCACTTACTATGTGCAGAGCACTGTACTAAGCGCTTGGGAAGTACAAATTGGCAACACATAGAGACAGTCCCTACCCAACAGTGGGCTCACAGTCTAAAAGTTTATTCATTTAATCGTATTTCTTCAGTGCTTTCTGTATGCAAAGGACTTTACTAAGTGCTTGGGAGAGTCAATATAACAAGAAACAGACACTGTATTAAGGTTCTCCTTGCCAAAATGGCAAAGTAACAGACACAATATTCTCAGCATTGCCCCAAGGATCAAAATATAATGACCAAATTCTACTGCAAAAGTTCCAGCCGGTTTATTAAAAATGCACTAGAAAGCTATGAATGAATCTTCGATGCCTGCAGACTGAAGCCATGTGCCCCAGACGACAGAAAAAAAATCATACCACTTTTGGGATTTCCAAATTGGGGATAAATGGATTGTTGAATTCAAAGCTTAGTGGCTTTAAAAAAATAAATCCCACCTCTTAGTTAAAAACCTCCTTTGGATGAAATATTCCTTGGGATGAAACTTTAGGTCATCTTGGAAAGTGAGTGTGATTTTGCTTCTAGAATATGGGAAGAAAAAACCCAGGGGCGTTTAAGCAATCTTCCCTTCAGTGTTCTGCTCCAATCTTTGGTCACATCCCGATCAGTCTTAAAGGAAGGGGTGGGGGGGGGGAGAGCACGAAACTCTACAGTGCCTCATCCCCTTCTGCTGTCCGATGGGTTTTCTAGAGAATAACCTTAGAAAACTGCCCCAGTTTATAATGGGTTCCTCCTCCCATCAGCGTTCAAACACACACAGAGACACACACACAACCGAACCACCCTACGTATAATCCGTTCACCGCTTGTGCAAAAACCTCAAAGAGTGATGAAGGTCAGACAGGGATAATAGATCAATTTTATTCTGAAATCACAAGGTGTAAGAAATTTTAATTACGGTCTGCCACTGAAATCATACGAGATCGGATGGCATCTAACTGCAACTGCTCATCAAGGGAGACAAGAGGTGTAATTGTAACCACTGCACAATCATTGTCAGGAGCATCAGTGAGGCTGTTGCCAGTTCTCAGAGAGAGTATTAAGAGCCTCGAATAATCCAATACAGGAGAAAACATGGAAAATCCATGCTACCAATAAGTGTCTGCAACACAAAAATTGAACCTTGGTGGAGGGGGTAGAGAACCCAGGAAAAAGGGAGGTTGGGGAGAGAATGAAGGGGTGCGGAGGGGACAGACACCAAGAAATCTGCCCCAAAGTAAGGGCTAAACTGAACGGAGTTCAGCTTTTCTATATTTAAAGGAAAAACAGTCTTTTGAAATCCACCCCCACCCTTGCTCCGCCAGTCAAGTTTTTATCCTTCCCCCCTCCTTTTTTTTAAAAACAATTTGCTTGGATGTTGCGATGGTTACAGGATGAGATGGACTCCTTTCATTTGCTTGCACCAAACCCAGCTCCAAACAAAAAACACGGACGTAAACCTATTTCCCAGGCACTAGACTGGCTTCCCCCCTACTTTTCCAAACTCCTGAGTCGCCCCCCATCCCCACCCCATTCCTCCAACCAGCCCATGTGCTTTTTCCCTCCCTCTTCCTTCCCTGAAGACTGATCAATCCAGATGTGACCAAAGATTGGGGCAGAATACTCAAGGGGAAGATTGCTTGAACGCCCCTGGGGTTTTTTCTTCCCATATTCCAGAAACAAAAATCCCAGTCACTTTCCAAGATGAGTTAAAGTTTCATCCTAAGGAATATTTCACCCAAAGCGGTTTTTTAAACCAAGAGATGGGATTCTGGCCCTCCAGCAAACTTCATTAAAGACACACACACACACACACACACACACACACACACACACACACAACCCCACAAAACCTTGGTGCACCGAAATCTCCCCGAGCAGGGTGGAAATAAATCCCGGCCCCGCCTGCTGGAAAGTTTGGGGTGGAGTTTCTCTCTCCCTCCTCCACTCCCCCCGCCCCCTCGCCCCAAGATTCAGGGAAACCCAGGGTCAAGGTTGGGGGGAGGGTGCAGAGGGGAAGGGGTGGAAGAGGGAGAGAGGGGCGTCTTCCCCCCTCCTCCTGGGCAGGTCCACCCCTCACCCGGAAGCCTGGAGAAAAATTCTGGTTTCGCTTAAGGAAAGGGAGCCTTGGCTTGCTGACCGGGCGAGCGGCCTGGGGGGCGATCCGGGGGTCCGGAAGCACCGCCCCCCACCCCAGGAGATGGGCTGCAGGAGGGGGAGATTTGCTAAAGCCCCATTGCCCCCCTCCATTCATTCCTCCATTCCCACCCCCGCCAATTAATTCCCCGTCCCCGACCGCTCTCAGTCCTCCTGAACCGCAACCCACAGGGGCTGGAGGGGTCGATGGGGGGAGGAAAGAGGGAGTCGAAAGTTGGAAAAGTGAAAGGGTTCAGCGCCGAAAATGCAAAACAAGCCCCATTGCCTCCCCTCGCCCCCCAAATCCACATTTCCCTCCTAGAATCCACAAATCTGTAGCCACACAATGGGGAGGGGGTCGGCCGGGGCTGGAGCTGTGGCCACGGGGTCTACGGGGAAGAGGGAGGAAAGAGGGTGCGGGAAAGAGGGGAAAGAAAAAAAAAAAAAGAAATCAAGTTTGTAACCAAACCCTTCCTCGCACGATCAGTCGCCATGCTTAAGATTTTTCCCCCCTTCTCCTCTTTCTTTTTAAGTAGACACTGAAACTAGGCGAAAACTTTTTCCCCTTCCTTACTCTCTGCCTCCACACTGCAATCTGCCCCTCGGAGTCCCACGGAGCTCGGCTTCCTTAACGACAATAAGCGGACTAATTAGATCATAGAAGCGAGGCAGTGATACTGTAACAAGTAGCCAAACAACAGGAAAGGAGGAAGAAAGGGCCAGAGAGGAGAAGAGGAGAGAAACAGAGAGAGAGAGATGAGAGAGACAGAGAAAGAGAGACAGAGAAAGAGAGAGCGTGGGGAGGCGGGGGGAGAGAGGGGACACACATACATGCATACATACATACATGCATTCACACACACAAATACACACACACACACACACACACAAACACACACACACACAAAGCTTGCAGATTTAAGGACTTACCAATCAAGCCTCCCACGAGGAAAGCGATGACTTGGAAAATGAGCAAAATTCCACCAACAATGCACAGCTTCTTGGTGCTCATGTTTTCTATAATTACCCCAGCCATTTTTTTTGGGCCAAGTAGTTTCCTGCCCCTTCCCCGTTTATAATTACTCCCTTTCCTTTTTTTTTTGTCTCCCCCTTTTTTCTTCCAGCGTGTTCCCCGGGATCCGAGCTGTTCCTCTCCCTCTCTTCCCCTCCTCCGGCTCCGCAAAACTTCGGAGGTGGGAAAAAGTGCAGCGGGGTTGGGCCGGGCTGGGATGGGATGGGGTGGGATGGGATGGGATGAGATGGGATGGGATGGGATGGACGGACCAGGCTCGGGCTGCCGCTGGACTGAGCACCGTGATTGTGGCCGGTGCTCGCCTGCCAGTGGCCGCTTTAAAGGAGAAAAGGAGCAGGGAAGTGGGTCACATGACACCGCCTCTCCCTCTTCCCTCTCTCTCTCTCTCTTCCTCTCTCTCCCTCTCTCTCCCTATCCCCTTCTCCCCCCTCGGCTCATTCGGCGGTGGCTCACACACTCTGGTGTCACTCTAGAGCTCCTGGAGATTACTGCCCATATTCAAGACGATTTGCTTTTCTCTCCCTCTCTCCCTTCCTTTCTCTCCTTCTCTCTCTCTCTCTCTCTCTCTCTCTCTCTCTCTCTCTCTCTTGCTCGCTAGCTCGCTCTCTCTTTCTCTCTCTCCGTCTCTCTTTTTCTCCTTTATGTTCTTTCCCAAGGTGGAAGGGGAAAAGGGCCGGTCCTTCATCCTCTGTCCAGCCTTTCCTCTGATGGAAGCAGGATAGGCCGTCCACCTTCACCTTTAGGGCTGGACCAGATTCTCCCCATTCGAGGCCATCCTTCTCTCTCTCTCTCTCTCTCTCTCTCTCTCTCTCTCTCTCTATCTATCTATCTATCTATCTATCTCTCTCAGGGAGGGGGAGTTTTGAAAAGTGCCACCCCGGGGAATTAGCCTGCAGGCTGACAACCCCTATTTAGGGGAGACGAGCCAATTACACGTGCAACATTTAAGTGCTATTTTTCTAACAGGACCGTTCTGTACCGTCTTTTGTTCGGAATGTTTCGGGCGGCCCTGCCCTCTTCCCGAAGGGATCCCCTCCCTCCCAGTACTAATTAATAGCTCTTAAATGCTGATGGATAAGAGCTTATGTCTCTCTGGGGTCAAGATCCCTGGAGCTTTCCTTTGGGAAAAATGCCATGCCAAACGGATCAATATGATTTTGTTTTTCTGCCTGTATTAGAGCGTGGGATTCCCCTTTTTAGAGCTTTGAGAATTTGCAAGTTATACATCTTTCTGTCCTCCAGTTCTTCTGTTCCTCTCCACGGAATAAGCTGTTTCAATCAATTAATCATATTCATTGAACATTTACTGTGTGCAGAGCACTGTACTAAGTGCTTGGAAGAGTATGACATGACAAGAGTTGGTGGACACATTCCCTCCCCACAATGAGTTTACACTTACTGATCGATTAATCAGTGGCATTTGTTCGGAACTTTGTGCATAGGGCTTACTGTGTATTGAGGGTACAATACAATGCAGATAGTAAGCATGATCCCTGTCCACAAGGATCTTACAGTCTAGTGAAGTTTACCATCTACCATCGCTCACCTGTAATCAATCAGTCGAACTCTAGTATGGCCTCAGCATCAACTCTTTGTGGAAGACTGAGAGAACAGTCTGGGTAATAATAATAATAGTGATGGCATTTGTTAAGCATTTACTATGTGCAAAGCACTGTTCTAAGTGCTGGGTAGAGTACAATGGAGATAGGAATGGGGTCACAGTCTATTTCTAGTGGTGGCTTCTCTGTAAATGGAACTATGAAATGGAAAGGATGTCCCTCAATCTGAATTCCGAAGAGTTTCAACAAGTGGTCGACACTCCCATGTATTTTAAATTATAATGATACCTTAGAGTTAGAGTTTTGCAAATTAGAGAGGGAGAGAGGGGAAAGGGTGGGGGAGGAGAGAGAGGTGGTATTGTAGTCAAGGGCTGATTGGCTTGGATTTAAACTTTTTGTCATCCTCCTCCCCATGAGCTTCATGGAATGTATGGTTACTAAGTAGTTAAAATCTTTACTACCCTGTCAGCTCCTTGAGGGCAGGGCTGGGTCTTCTAGCTCTATTAATAGTCTTCCAAGAGCCTAGTGCAGTGCTTTCCCACAGTAGGCATTCAATAAATACTATTGACCGATTGATTAATTGAAAGTTGAGAGAAATTACACCCTTCCTCCAAAAGACAGTCCCGATTTTATCCCCCACCACCTTGGACATGCCATCCTATCAACCACTTTAGCACTTTAGTGAGTGAGTTTCTGTTTATTTCCTATTTATTGCATTACTTTTTTGTCATTTGTATCTTTTCTCTTACTCTCCTAGCCATTGTGTATTTAGCAATTTCTGTCTACTTGTCTCTCCCTCCCCACTAGATGATTAACTCCTCAAGGGCAGGAATCAAATCTTTTACCCCTGTGGTATGTTTCCCAGGCAACTTGCATAATAGGCACTCAATGAATGCTGTCGATGATGGTAAAGAAAAAAATAATAGTTATGAATTTTGCTTACCCTTCAATCCTCCTTTCTAACTATTTCTTCCTCTTCCAGCTATACTCACCCACTAAATTCCTCCCCTTACCTTACTGCCAGGAGAAATAGCTTGAATTTCTGGACCCCTGGAGTGACATTTTATCTAACAATGTTATTAATTGTTTGGGACCTCTAAATCAGTGGTTGGACCTCTGGGGCTTCCTGTTTTCCCTCTGCCAAATTTTCCCTGGTGCATTTGCAGCTTGGTAGTGATGCCCCAATTCTTGCTGCTGGGCACAGGGTGACAGATAACTTTTCTGAGCAGAGCAAATCATTATTTTTTATGGTATTTGTTCATTCATTCAATCATATTTATAGAGCACTTATCATGTGCAGAGCACTGTACTAAGCGCTTGATTGTTAAGTGCTTACTGTGTGTCATGCATTGTTCTAAGCACTGGAGTTGATACATTTAATCAGGTTGGATGACACAGTACCTGTCCCACATGGGGCTCATAGTCTAATGAGTAGGGGGAATCCCATTTTGCAGAAGAGGAAACTGAGGCACAGATCAGTTAAGTGACTTGTCCTGGGTTCTAATCCTGATCCACCATGCAATAGGTGGATCAGGATTAGAACCCAAGTCCTCTGACTCCCAGGCCCATGCTCTGCCCACTAGGCCACACAGCTTTTGGAGGTATTTGAAAGTGGGAAGCATTAGGAGGGGGAAAAGAATAATAATAATAATAATGAGGTTGGTATTTGTTAAGCGCTTACTATGTGCAAAGCACTGTTCTAAGTGCTGGGGTAGATACAAGGTAATCAGGTCCCACGTGGGACTCACAGTCTTCATCCCCATTTTACAGATGAGGGAACTGAGGCCCAGAGAAGTTAAGCGGTTGACCAAAGTCGCACAGCTGACAAGTGGCAGAGCCGGGATTTGAACCCATGACCTCTGACTCCAAAGCCCATGCTCTTTCCACTGAGCCACGCTGCTGGACATTAAATTAATGATATAAGACATAACTTCTATTGTTTCCTTTTAAATATCTTTGGCATGGTTTAAAGCTCCAGGCCTTTGGGGTGTGAAGAAGAGAAACAGGAGGGAGATGCTGCAAAAGAGGGAGGCAGGGAACTACCATCAATAGTAGCAATTGAGCACCTTCCAAAGGCAAAGCACTGTATTAAGTACTTGAGAAAGTATGATAAACCCAAGGCAACATTTTCTGCCCACAAGGCACTTACACTCTAACTAAGGGGGAGGGGGAAGGGGGGCAAAGACCCTTATAGAAATCTTCCCCAGCAGTGGAATTAGAATAAATAAAATTGAACTTTCAGGGAAGAGAAAGTAGTAAGAGTAAATGAACATAATTTTAAGCCTGACCTAATTTCCTATGGGTCTGATCTTGTTGGGTGTGGACAGCTTTGTATGGAAGGATTAGGTGAGTTCGTTTACTTTCCTCCAACTGGTCCAATGTTGTGATGGGACAGTTTGATAGCAGTCACAGTGATGTAATATGATAATAAGTATTGTAAGGGAAAGCTCCAAGCAAAGTGGAGGATTCTGAGGAAATCTCTTCACTGCTCAGAGAACCCATGCAAAGCAACACTAACACCCATTACAGAATAGACAATCACCAGGCCAAGGGGGCTGCATGGCCAAGCAAGACCCATCCCCATGGGCCATAATAATAATAATAATAATAATAATAATAATGATGGTATTTGTTAAGCCCTTACTATGTGCGAACCACAGTTCTAAGCACTGGGGGGATAGAAGGTGATTAGGTTGTCCCACATGGGGCTCACAGTCTTAATCCCCATTTTACAGATGAGGTAACTGAGGCACAGAGAAGTGAAGTGACTTGCCCAAAGTCACACAGCAGACATGTGGCGGAGCTGGGATTAGGGCCCATGATCTCTAGCTCCCAAGCTCAGGCTCTTTCCACTGAGCCACACTGCTTCCCCATAGGAGCAGAGCTTGGACTTCCCTCCCAAAGGACTGGAAAGACAGAGAGGAACAGAACCAGGCACTGAGACCCCAAGGCCAGGAGGGATGAGCAATAGAAACAGGGGGCCCATCTTGGCTCCCTTCTAAAGAGGGAGGAAAGACAGAGGAGAATAAGAGGCCTCAAAGTTAAGCAGAATTTCTCCCCATGAGCAGTAGGAACAAAGGCTCCAGCTCCACCTCTTCACTAACAATAGTAATAATAGTGCTATTTCTTAAGCACTTACTATGTGCCAGGCACTGTTCTAAGTACTGGGGTAAATACAAGGTAATTGGGTTGGTCACAGCCCCTGTCCCACATAGTGCTCCCCATTTCAGAGATGCAGTCACTAGGGCACAGAGAAGTGAAGTGACTCTCCAAGGTCACACAGCATACAAGTGGTGGAGCCGGTATTAGAACCTAGGTCCTTCTGACTCAGGTCCGTGTTCTGCCCACTAGGGCACGCTACTTCAATAAGGATGAAGGGCCCTCTTTCCATGGAGGAAGAGTAGAGAGGAAAGAGATGGGAATTGGCTAATGGGCAGGGACGGGATAAGAAGCGATAAGGTTGAAATACTGAATAAAAATTGCCATTGATGGGGACTCTGTGAGTGACATTGCTCAGGTGTAACTCTGGGACTCTGTTCCCCTCTGGGAAGATTAACCCTGGTTGCCGGTGGATGAGTCCGTGGTGGTTTGGGGATCCCCTGTCAGCGGGGATCTCTGGAGACCCTGGATGCCAGGCCATCTCCCACAGCTGTTCATTCAATCGTATTTAGAATCATCAACATGGTGGACCAGGAGGGCGCATATGGCGATTCCTGATGTTCCTCGAGGTCAGCATAGCTGATGGACCTGGGGCTTCTGAGGGCAGAAGGGAGATAAATAATAAATAAATAAATAATAATAATGGAATTTATTAAGCGCTTACCATGTGCAAAACACTGTTCTAAGAGCTGGGGAGGTTACAAGGTGATCACGGTCTTCATCCCCATTTTACAGATGAGGTAACTGAGGCCCAGAGAAGTGAAGTGACTTGCCCAAAGTCACACAGCTGGCAATTGGCGGAGCCAAGATTTGAACCCATGACCTCTCACTCCAAAGCCCGGGCTCTTTCCATTTGGCCACGCTGCTTCTCAGTGAGTCCAGATGGACTCAGGACTCACAGACAGGACCCCCCCCAGGGGCTGGATGCCAGGTGTGGGGGGCGGGGAACAACTGGCTATCCCTGGGGCTGGTCACTGAAAATGGGAGTTTGGGTTTGGTCATAGGCCAGCTTGTATTAAAGAGGTCAAACCTAATGGTCAGAGTCAAGAGCAATACTTCTTTCCTTAGCTCCTACAATAATAATATTTAATAAGCATTTACTCTATGCCCAAGCATTGGGATAGATACATTTAAAAAAAAATTATGATCTCTCTTTACCATTCTATGATCTTTTTGGCACTCCATCTTATAAATGTTAGTATTTTGATTTAGGCCACACTCAATTCTTTAATGTCACGTTGCTTCTCTTGTTTCTTTTACATCCTGGTCACGCTAATTGTTTTATATCTGCTAACTGCTTACTATGTGCTAAGCACTGTTCTAAGTATTGGGTAGATAAAGATAATCAGATTATACACACTCCCTATCCCACATGGGGCTCAAGGTCTAAGTAGGAGGGAGGACAGGTATTGAATACCCATTTTACAGATGAGGAAACTGAGTGGTGACTTGCCCAATGTCACAAGGCAGGTAACTGGTGGTGCTCATACCACCCCTTTCATGATTCCTACTTTACCGGAATCCCCTCACTTCTTTCCTGGATTCGAATTACACTTGGATTTACATTTTTTGTTCACCCCTCCCTCAGCCCCACAGCACTTATGTACAGATCTGTACTTTATTTATTTATGTTAATGTCTATCTCCCCTTCTAGACTGTAAACTTCTTGTGGGCAGAAACTATATCTACCAACTCTGCTAAATTGTACTCTTCCAAGCGCTTGGCACAGGGATTTGCACGTGGTAAACATTCAATAAATATGATTGATTTATTCTTGTAACTCAAAAGCTTTCATTTTTTGAGCTTGAGTCTATAGCTGGCAATCACCACCTTGCAAATGCTGGCTAATTCTTTTCTTCTTTTTCCCCTGGGGTTGTATGCCGCTTAACAAATACCATCATCATTATTATTATTTTTATTATTCATTCATTCATTCATTCTTAGGATGGTAAACTCTGGTAGAATAACCACCTCTGATTTTGAGGTTGTCTGTCTTCTATTTTCAGTTTCTTCCTACATCTAGGGTGGGTCTAGATACCCCATTGATGGCAGTGTGGCCTAGGTGACAGAATATGAGCGTGGGACTCAAGCGATCTGGGTTCTAGTCTATGCCTCAGTTTCCAAACTGTAAGCTCATCTCTAGACTATAAACTCTTTGTGGGCAGGGAATATGTCTGTTTATTTTTATATTATATTCTCTCAAGCACTTACTACAGTGCTCTGCACAAAGCAAGCACTCAATAAGTACAATTGGATCAATGAATGAATGAGTTTCCTCATTTGTAAAATGGGGATAAGAAACCTGCTCAACCTCAATCAATCAATGAATCAATCGTATTTATTGAGCACTTACTGTGTGCAGAGCACTGTACTAAGCGCTTGGGAAGTACAAGTTGGCAACATATAGAGACAGTCCCTACCCAACAGTGGGCTCACTGTCTAGAAGGGGGAGACAGAGAACAAAACCAAACATATTAACAAAATGAAATAAATAGAATAGATATGTACAAGTAAAATAAATAAATAAATAAATAGAGTAATAAATATGTAGAAACATATATACATATATACAGGTGCTGTGGGGAAGGGAAGGAGGTAAGATGGGGGGGTAGAGAGGGGGACGAGGGGGAGAGGGAGGAGGGTCTCCAGTTGTTGCTCGTTCACCTCCACATCAAACAGAAATTCCTTACCATTGACTTTAAACCACTGAATCACCTGATCAGTCAATCAATCAATCAATCAATCGTATTTATTGAGCGCTTACTGTGTGCAGAGCACTGTACTAAGCGCTTGGGAAGTACAAGTTGGCAACATATAGAGGCAGTCCCTACTGAACAGTGGGATCACAGCCTAAAAGGGGGAGACAGAAAAAAACCAAACATACTAACAAAATAAAATAAATAGAATAGATATGTACAGGTAAAATAAATAAATAAATAGAGTAATAAATATGTACAAACATATGTACAAACCTCCCTCTCTCCCTCCTTCCCTGCATCTCCTCTGATTATCTTTTAGCAACCCCAGCGCTCAGCACAGTTCTTGATGTGTCTTATTGAGGACACCCTTAATAAACACCATTATTATTATCATTATTATTAATAATAGCATTATTGCAGCTGCTGGAAACTGCCCAATTTCTATGCCAGGTTTTTTTTTTTGTTGTTGTTGTTTTTTAGTATCTCGATCTCTGGCATGCTGAAGGCACAGCTCCTGAGTGGGGAGTGCGAGGAGGGAGGGAAAAGGAATAATTCATGGAGGGGAGGAGAGCGACTGCTGACATCAAAAGGCACTCCTGTAGCCCTTTCCAATCTCTCATGCATCCTGGCCAGCAGGAAGGGTGGGGGCAAACTCAGGAACATGGCAAAGATGGCCTTTGCCTCACTTCCCACATTCCTTTGGTGGGATTCTCACCACTCCCCAGGCTTCTCCCCAATCCCACCTTTTCTTATTTAGAATGAGGGCCCCCTGAGGTCCAGTGTTTACTATAAGCCAAGCACTGTAATAATAATAATAATAATAATAATAATAATAATAATAATAATTGTGGTATTTGTTAAGCACTTACTATGTGCCAAGCACTGTACTAAGCACTGGGGTGGATATAAGCAAATCGGGTTGGACACAGTCCCTGTCCCCCTGAGTGGACATAGTCTTAATCCCCATTTTACAGATGAGGTAACTGAGGCCCAGAGAAGTGAAGCGACTTGCCCAAGGTCACAGAGCAGACAAGTGGTGGAACCAGGATTAGAACTCATGACCTTCTCACTCCCAGGCCCGTGCTCTATCCACTATGCCTGTACTGTTTGGGCTAGGGTCTTGACTTATGCTGTCAAGTTGTCTCCAACCCATAGCAACTCCATAGACACATCTCTCCCAGAACGACCCACTCTCCATCTGCAATCGTTCTGGTAGTGTATTCATGGAGTTTTCTTAGTAAAAAATACGGAAGTAGTTTACCATGGCCTTCCACACAGTAAACTTGAGTCTCCACCCTCAACTCTCCCATACAGCTGCTGCCCAGCACAGGTGGGTTTTGACTTATAGCAGATTGCCTTCCACTTGCTAGCCACTGCCCAAGCTAGGAATAGAATGGGTAGGCCTCTGCTAGACTCTCCCTCCCATAGCTGAGACTGGTAGAGTACTGGAAACTCTGCAGGTGCCATCCCAAAAGGGGAGGGCTAGGGTAGATACAAGATAATCAGGTCAGGCACAGTCTCTGCCTCATGTGGGGTACACATTCTAAGGGGGAAGATGAACAGGTATTTAAACCACGTTTTAGAGATGAGGAAACTAAGGCCCAGAGAACTTAAGTATCTTGCAGGGAAGTGGTGGATGCACTTTCCACAGTTAGAACCCAGGTGCGCTTTCCACAAAGTTGCCTCCCCTTGAATCATTTAGCCTTTACCGTATTCTTCTCCACACAGTAAACACTCAATAAATATGATTGATCAACTGATTGATTCTCCAATACTTGTACAGTGTTTTGCACATGGTAGGCATTCAAGGAATATCAATTGTTCAATCAATAATATCTACTGTATGTCCAACCTGTGTAGAGCACTATACTAGGTGCTGGAGGAGAGTATAATAAAATTGGTAGGCAGAAAACCTGCTCTCAGAGAATTTACTCTCTAAGGGGGGACACTAAAATATAATACAGATAGGAGGAGGTAATAGAGTATATTATGGACAAAAGCACTAAAGAGGGTTGTGAGTTCTTAACCTGCAAGAATGCTCTGATTTAGGAGGTGGGGAATATAAAGCAGAGAGTTTAGAAATTATCCAGGGAAGGTTTCCTAGAGCAGATGTGATATCAGAAGGGCTTTGAAGAGGAAGTTCCACGTAGGGGTAACGGCCTGAACAATAGGCTGCAGTGAGGAGAAGTAAGAAAGACTCTCAGGGAATAGTTGGACTAAGGGGAATGAAGACAGTAAGCTGAGATGTAATGGGAGAGGAGAGTGAAAACAAGCAGGAACAAAATCAATCCACCCATCAACCAATCAAAAGCACTTATTGAACACTGTGTGGAAAACACAACAAAGGCTAAATGAGAGCTCCCTAAGGGTCAGGGACCTTAGTAATAGTAACTGTGGTATTTGTTGAGTGTTTAATATGTGCCAAGCAAGCAGCGTGGATTAGTGGAAAGAACACGGGCTTTGGAGTCAGAGGTTATGGGTTCAAATCCCGGCTCTGCCAACTATCAACTGTGTGACTTTGGGCAAGTCACAACTTCTCTGGGCCTCAGTTACCTCATCTGTAAAATGGGATTAAGATGGTGAGCCCCCAGTGGGACAGCCTGATCACCTTGTAACCTCCCCCGTGCTTAGAACAGTGCTATGCACATAGTAAGCACTTAATAAATGCTATTATTATTATTATTATTATTATTATTATTATTATTATTATTACTAAGCTCCAGGGAAGATACAAGATAGTCAAGTCAGACACTGTCTCTGTCCCACGTGGAGCTTCCAGTGGGGCTCACAGTTAAAGCATAAGTGAGTATGCAGAGCACTGTACCAAGTGCTTGGGAGAGTACACTATAACAGAATTGGTAGACAAGTTCCTTGTCCACATTGAGCTTACAGTCTAGAGAGAAGTGAATGCCCTTTTTTCATGGTATTTGTTAAGTGCTTTTATACCTCAGGCACTGTACCAGGCAATACTAAGCACTGGGGTGCATACAAGGTAATCAGGTTGGACACAGTCCATGTTCCCTGTGAGGTTCACAGTCTTAATCCCCAGTTTTCAGATGAGATAACTGAGGCAAAGAGAAATTAAGTGACCTCCCCCCTTCAAAGCCCTACTGAAAGCTCACCTCCTCCAGGAGGCCTTTCCAGACTGAGCCCCCCTTTTCCTCTGCTCCTCCTTCCATCCCCATCGCCCTGACTCCCTCCCTCTGTTCTAACCCCCACCCTGCCCCACAGCATTTGTGTATATATGTACATATTTATTATTCTATTTTATTAATGATGTGCATATATCTATAATTCTATTTATTTATATCGATGCTATTGATGTCTGTCTACTTGGGGTTTTTTTTGGTTTTATTGTCTGTCTCTGCCTTTCTAGACTGTGAGCCCGTTGTTGGGTAGGGATTTTCTCTATTTGTTGCTGAATTGTACTTTCCAAGCACTTAGTAGAGTGCACTGCACACAGTAAGCACTTAATAAATACGATTGAATGACTGAATGAATAAAGGTCACACAGCAGCTGGGATTAGAATATAAATCCTTCTGATTCCTAGGCCCACACTCTAATCACTAGACCACGCTGCTTCACTAAACCAACTGTCAAGTTTTGACTCGATAAGAATAGATTATTGGGGGTTTCTGAGGAGAGCGCCATTCAAATGCCATCGAATGAATCAATGCAGATTGCCTTCAGTAGTCATTTCATTTCCCATTGACACCTTTCTTCAGGGCCTCCATCATCTCCTGGTAATAATAATAATAATGATAATAATAATAATAATAATAATAATAATGGCATTTATTAAGTGCTTACTATGTGCAAAGCACTGTTCTAAGCACTGGGGAGGTCACAGGGTGATCAGGTTGTCCCACGGGGGCTCACAATCTTAATCCCCATTTTCCAGATGAGGTAACTGAGGCCCAGAGAAGTTAAGTGACTTGCCCAATGTCACACAGCAGACATGGTGGAGCTGGGATTCGAACCCATGTCCTCTGACTGCAAAGCCCGGGCTCTTTCCACTGAGCCATGCTGCTTCTTTAAGAAACATGGTAGAAACATGGTAGAAACATTGACACTCTCCTCCTAGACTAGTGACTAGGCCTCATCTATTACCTCCTGCTCATCAGGCCCTAGTTGACAGTTTCTAGAAAACACCTAGATAAAACATTGAGATAAAACTCCTTAGCTCAGGAAGCTGGCCAGCTGTAAGAGAAATTCACCCATTTCGATTCCCTTAGAGTCCTTCCCAGCCCTGCAGGTTTTTCATGTACATATGCTAGTTCCCTTTGAAGCCCTGGAGACTGAGACCCAGCTTGGAGGTGAATGAGAATGGGGTCTTTTGTTTATGACCACTCCCCGACTCCAAAGGACAGGATCTCTGCTTCCTTCTCTGACCCTCTGGAAGCATTAATACAGGAACCTGCACACTGCCAATTCAGCTACCAAATTAATTGTTTTGGTGGTTTTTCAGCTATCGGCCTCTGTTAGTCACTCAGTTCTGTTCCTCCACTCAACACCTCTCTCCCACTCAAGTGCAAACTCCACTCTGCTAAGCCCTCAATCCTTGCTGTTCCGACATAGAACTGCCTTCCTCCATATCAGAACAGGGACCTCTCAGAGCTGAAGATCAATTTTAAAGTCAAATGACTCAAGAAAGCAATTGTTCAACACAATTCTGGAATGTTTTAAGAACATTCTCGAAGCAGGTACTTATTAAAAGGCATTTGGTGTGCGAAATGGGTTTGGACTCCTTTTATCTGCAAATAATTTGGCTGACAAAAGTTGTTAAGATTCTGATATTCTAAGGTTTTAAGTACCTCTCCTTTTGTGTATGTTATTAATCCTCCTACGACTGGTTAGAGCAAGTAGCACATGTGTTTCCAAATGTTGGTCCAAGTTTTCTGTGGCCTGTAGAGGAGGCTGAGGGGTAGCAATAGGTTTTGATAAAATCCAGGGGAACAGAGTGTGTCAGCAGTACAACTGGAGAAGCAGCATGACATTGTGAAAAGTTCCTGGACCTGACAGCCAGGGGACCAGGGTTCTAATCCTGGCTCCACCACTTATCTGCTGTGTGACCTTGGGCAAGTCACTTCACTTTTCTGGGCCTCATCTACCTCCTCTGTAAAATGGGGCTTAAGACTGTCAGCCTCATGTGGGACGCGGACTGTGTTCAACCTGATTTGCTTGTCCCTACCCCAGCCCTTAGTACAGTGGCTGGCACATAGTAAGCGCTTAACAAATACCACTTTAAAAAAAAGAAAAAAGGCCAACATGGAACCCAGAGTCACAACCTAACAGTGCACACACAAAAACGGTCATGTTTGTTCCATGGGATTCCTGGTGCTGCTTTTCCTTCGACCTCCTTGTCTCATAAAATGGTTAGCTTCTTGAGGTCAAGGACAGTGCCATTTACTCTTACTGCTCCCTTTTCCCGTAGGTGCTCAATAAATACTATTGGATGAAAGGTTTTCAATCATTTTCAATCATTATTTCTCCCAGGAACTGCCAAGAACAAACAAGCAGCTTGTATCTACCCCGGCGCTTAATACAGTGCCTGGCACAAAGTGTCTAACAATGCCATAATAAAAATCTCTAATATGGCCCCAAGTTGCCCCATGGATTAGATGCAGAATGCCTAGCACTCTTCATACTCTCCCTTTAGACTGTAAGCCCCTTGTAGGCAGGGAACACATCTGCCAACTCTTCTATATTGTCCTCTCCCAAGCATTCAATACAGTGCTCTGCACACAGTAAGCACTCAATGAAAGTCACTGATTAAGTCAATGTTTCCCAGTTCACTGCCCAGCCCACTCTCTCTAGTCAATCTATGGTATTTATTAAGCGCTTGCTGTATGCAGAGCACTCTACTAAGTACTTGGGAGAGTAAAATACAACAGAGTTGGTAGACACATTCCCTATTCCCTGCTACTAGAGTTCCAAACCACTACCTTGCTGTTTCAATGTCTCATCCTATCCTGACTGGATTACTGCACCAGCCTCCTCTCTGATCTCCCATCCTCCTGTCTCTCCCTGGGCACATTCTGGGAGAACCGGGGACGCTCTGGGCATGTTACCCCCCACCTCAAAAATCTCCAGTGGTTGCCTGTCAACCTACACATCATGCAAAAACTCTGCTTATCGGCTTCAAGGCCCTCCATCACCTCGCCACCTCCTACCTCAACTCCCTTCTCTCGTTTTTCAGCCCAGCCTGTGCCCACCACTCCTCTACCTGTAACCTCCTCACTGTGCTTCGTTCTTTCTTGTCCCACCGTTGACCCCCGGCCCATGTCCTCCCCCGGCGTGAAATGCCCTCCATCCACATATCAACCAAACTAGCTCTTTTCCTCCCTTCAAAGCTCTACTGAGAGCTCACCTGTTCCAGGATGCCTTTCCAGATTGAGCCTCCTGTTTCCTCTCCTCCTCCCCATCCCTCCCCTCTGTCCTACCTCCTTCCCCTCCCCACAGCACTTGCATATATTTATACAGATTTATTACTCTATTTCTTTTACTTGTACATATTTACTACTCTATTTTGTTAATGATGTCCATATAGCTATTATTCCATTTATTCTGATAGTTTTGACACCTGTCTACATGTTTTATTTTGTTGTCTGTCTCCCCCTTCTAGACTGCGAGCCCGTTGTTGGGTAGGGACTGCTTCTATATGTTGCCAAATTGTACTCCCCAAGCACTTAGTCCAGTGCTCTGCACACAGTAAGCGCTCAATAAATGCGATTGAATGAATGAATGAATGAATAGAGTTCCATCAGTGAATGTGTCTATGTCTTCTCAAACACCATTATTATTATCATTTTTATTATTCGGTGTTAGCAATTTCTGTGTCAAGGTCTGTGCCACGTGATGATAAATAATTCAATCGATCGATAGTATTTGTTGAGTGCTTACTGTGTGCATTACATTGTACTAAGCGCTTTGAAAAGTACAATACAATGGAGTTGGTAGATACAATCCGTGCCCACAATGAGTTTACAGTCCAAGGATGAAATTATATTCCAAACAGACATGTTTCCTGTCCCACAGGGGCTCAGAGTGTAAGAGGAAGTGAAAGCCCTGGAATGGTAAGACACAAACTCCAGGTCACACAGCAGGCCAGTGGCCGATTTGGGATTAGAACTCAGGTCATGTGACACCCATTCACATGCCATTGAGCCATGAGGCTTCCTAGGGAATGCAATGCTACTCATGACCTACTCTTATCAGCCAACTTCCCAGACCCTGACAAATTGTTTTTGGGCCTCTTGTTCAGTGGAATACATATGGATATGCTTAATGGCAATTCCTCCTTTTATTGAGGGTAGGGGACTATTAGTACATTGACACAGACATTTTGTCCCAGAATGGATGCTGGGGGAACGTCCCCCTTAGGATCCTGCCCAGGGCAGCCTTCAGGTCCCTGTTCCTCAGGCTGTAGATAAGGGGGTTCACAGTGGGGGGCACCACAGTGTAGAACACAGAAACCAGCAGATCCAAAGCCGAGGGCGAGTCTGAAGGTGGTTTGAGATAGGCAAAGAATCCGGTAAAGAGAAAAATGATGATGGCAGTGAGATGGGGCAGGCAGGTGTAGAAGGCTTTGGTTCGGCCCTCGGAGGACGGCATGCTCAGCACGGCTAGGAAGATGAAGACGTAGGAGAGGGTGATGTAGATGAAGCAGATGGCATCTAAGACTTACCCAGCAGCTACACTCACGTCAATGGCAATGTGGACTTCAGAGCAGGAGATTTTCAGCAGAGGGGGGACATCGCAGAAGAACTGCTTAACAATGTTGGACCCACAAAAAGTCAATGAGAAGGTAGAAGCTGAAAGCAAGATTCCAACCAGACCCCCACTGAGCCATGAGGCTGCTGCCATGCGCATACAGGCTGTTTTGTTCATGATGAGCTCATAAAGCAGCGGGGAGCAGATGGCAGCGTTGCGGTCATAAGACATTGCGGTGAGGACAAAAATCTCTGAACCGGCAAACAAGACCACTAGGAAGAGCTGTGAGACACAACCCAGAAAGGAGATGGAGGTGTCACCGGTCAAGGAGATGACAATGGATTTGGGTACCATGATAGAAATATAGCAGAGGTCTATGAAAGACAAGTTCTTGAGAAAGAAGTACATGGGGGTGTGGAGACGCTGGTCGAGAGTGGTTACAACAACAATGAGAAGACTCCCCAGAAGGGCTACTAGGTAGAAAAGGAGGAACAGCATGGCATGGAGCAGCTGCAGCTCCAGGATGTCAGAGAACCCCAGGAGGAGGAACTCAGTCACAGTGGAGATGTTGGTCATTTCTGGGAGATGATGCTGGCTCCCTGGAAAGGAAGAGGGGAACTTCAATTTAGAAATATTGGCATTCGCTCCAGGCTGTAAGTTCCATCTGGGCAGGTAACACTTTTACAAATGGTATCAATCAATCAATCAATCAATCGTATTTATTGAGCGCTTACTGTGTGCAGAGCACTCAATCAATCAATCAATCAATCGTATTTATTGAGTGCTTACTATGTGCAGAGCACTGTACTAAGCGCTTGGGAAGTACAAATTGGCATCACATAGAGACAGTCCCTACCCAACAGTGGGCTCACAGTCTAAAAGGGGGAGACAGAGAACAGAACCAAACATACCAACAAAATAAAATAAGTAGGATAGAAATGTACAAGTAAAATAAATAAATAAATAAATAAATAGAGTAATAAATATGTACAACCATATATACATATATGCAGGTGCTGTGGGGAAGGGAAGGAGGTAAGACGGGGGGATGGAGAGGGTGACGAGGGGGAGAGGAAAGAAGGGGCTCAGTCTGGGAAGGCCTCCTGGAGGAGGTGAGCTCTCAGCAGGGCCTTGAAGGGAGGAAGAGAGCTAGCTTGGTGGATGGGCAGAGGGAGGGCATTCCAGGCCCGGGGGATGACGTGGGCCGGGGGTCGATGGCGGGACAGGCGAGAACGAGGTACAGTGAGGAGATTAGTGGTGGAGGAGCGGAGGGTGCGGACTGGGCAGTAGAAGGAGAGAAGGGAGGTGAGGTAGGAGGGGGCGAGGTAATGGACAGCCTTGAAGCCCAAGGTGAGGAGTTTCTGCCTGATGCGCAGATTGATTGGTAGCCATTGGAGGTTTTTGAGGAGGGGAGTAATAAGCCCAGAGCGTTTCTGGACAAAGATAATCCGGGCAGCAGCATGAAGTATGGATTGAAGTGGAGAGAGACACGAGGATGGGAGATCAAAAAGAAGGCTGGTGCAGTAGTCCAGACGGGATAGGATGAGAGTTTGAATGAGCAGGATAGCGGTTTGGATGGAGAGGAAAGGGCGGATCTTGGCAATGTTGCGGAGCTGAGACCGGCAGGTTTTGGTGACGGCTTGGATGTGAGGGGTGAATGAGAGAGCGGAGTCGAGGATGACACCAAGGTTGCGGGCTTGTGAGACGGGAAGGATGGTAGTGCCGTCAACAGAGATGGGAAAGTCAGGGAGAGGACAAGGTTTGGGAGGGAAGACAAGGAGCTCAGTCTTTGACATGTTGAGCTTTAGGTGGCGGGCGGACATCCAGATGGAGATGTCCTGAAGGCAGGAGGAGATGCGAGCCTGGAGGGAGGGGGAGAGAGCAGGGGCAGAGATGTAGATCTGGGTGTCATCAGCGTAGAGATGATAGTTGAAGCCGTGGGAGCGAATGAGGTCACCAAGGGAGTGAGTGTAGATTGAGAACAGAAGGGGACCAAGCACTGAACCTTGGGGAACCCCCACAGTAAGAGGATGGGAGGGGGAGGAGGAGCCTGCAAAAGAGACTGAGAAAGAATGGCCGGAGAGATAAGAGGAGAACCAGGAGAGGACGGAGTCTGTGAAGCCAAGGTCAGATAGCGTGTTGAGGAGAAGGGGGTGGTCCACAGTGTCAAAGGCAGCTGAGAGGTCGAGAAGGATTAGGACAGAGTATGAGCCGTTGGATTTGGCAAGCAGGAGGTCATTGGTGACCTTTGAGAGGGCAGTTTCCGTGGAATGAAGGGGACAGAAGCCAGACTGGAGGGGGTCGAGGAGAGAGTTGTTGTTGAGGAATTCTAGGCAGCGCGTGTAGACAACTCATTCAAGGAGTTTGGAAAGGATTGGTAGGAGGGATATGGGACGATAACTAGAAGGTGAGGTGGGGTCAAGAGAGGGTTTTTTTTAGGATGGGAGAGACATGGGCATGTTTGAAGGCAGAGGGGAAGGAACCAGTGGAGAGTGAGTGGTTGAAGATGGAAGTTAAGGAGGGGAGGAGGGATGGAGCGAGAGATTTCATAAGATGAGAGGGAATGGGGTCAGAAGCACAGGTGGCCGGAGTAGCACTTGAGAGGCAGAAGGAGAGTTCCTCTGAGGATACCACTGGGAAGGATGGGAGAGTAGCAGAGAGTGTTGAGAGCCGGGGGGTTGGAGAAAGGGGGGAAGAGACTTTGGGGAGGTGGGACCTGAGGGATTTAATTTTGTTAATGAAGTAGGAGGCCAGATCGTTGGGGGTGAGGGAAGGAGGAGGGGGAGGAACCGGGGGCCTGAGAAGGGAGTTGAATGTACGGAAGAGCTGGCGGGGGTGATGGGCATGGGTGTCAATAAGGGAGGAGAAATAGTTTTGTCTGGCAGAAGAGAGGGCTGAGTTAAGGCAGGAAAGGATAAAGTTGAAGTGAACGAGGTTGGCATGGTGTTTAGACTTTCGCCAGCAGCGTTCGGCAGCTCGAGCATAAGAGCGAAGGAGGCGGATAGTGGCAGTGATCCAGGGCTGTGGGTTAGTGGTGCGAGAGCGGCGAAGGGAAAGGGGAGCGAGTGAGTCTAGCTGAGTAGAAAGGGTAGAGTTAAGAGCAGTAATCTGATCATCAAGACTGGGTAGAGAGGAGAGGGCAGCGAGGTGGGGTGTGAGGCGCTCCGCAAGATGGGTGGGGTCCAGGGACAGGAGATCTCTGTGAGGGAGTAATACGGATTTACAGGGGAAAGGAGTGTGAGTGAGGACGCAGGTGAGAAGATTATGATCAGAGAGAGGGATTTCAGAGTTGGTGAGGGTGGACATAGTGCAGCGGTAGGAGATGATGAGGTCGAGGGTATGACCAAGTTGGTGAGTGGGTGAGGTGGGGTGGAGGAAGAGGTTGGCAGCGTCAAGGAGAGATAGAAGGCGGGTGGCAGAGGAGTCGTTAGGAATATCCATGTGGATATTGAAGTCTCCGAAGATCAGAGTGGGCATGGAGAAGGAGAGAAGGAAGGTGAGGAAGGGGTCAAAGTCGTTAAAGAAGTTGGAAGTGGGGCTGGGAGGGCGGTAGATGACGGCTTCAAGAATCTGGAGGGGGTGGTAGATGCAAATAATGCGGGCTTCAAAGGAAGGGAAGGAAAGGGAAGGGGGAGGAGGGATAGTGCGAAAGCGACATTGGGGGGGCGAGAAGGAAACCGACACCTCCTCCTTTTCCGGTGAGTCTGGGGGAGTGGGAGAAGAAGAGGCCTGCACTGCAGAGAGCAGCAGAAGAGACCGTGTCGTCCGGAGACAGCCATGTTTCAGTTAGGGCGAAGAGGAGTAGAGAACTGGAAAGGAAAAGGTCCAGGATGAAAGGGATCTTACTTAAAACGGAGCGGGGGTTCCAGAGGCCACACTTGGCAGCAGCTGTCGAGGGTGGGGAGGGAGGGTGAAGGGTGTGAGGGGTGGGGAGGGTTTGGATTGGGATGAGTTTGCGGGGGCCTGGGCGGGGAGAGTGGGAAGGGGGGTGGCGATGGGAAAGGAGAACTGGGATGGGCTGGGGGTGGGGAGAAGGGGAGGGAGAGGGTCGGGAGGGAGGAGCGGAGGACCTGCGCTGGTACAGAGGAATCCTTGTTAGGGGGTGAGGGGGAGTGGTCTTGGTGGGTGAGAGGGAGGGAAACAGCTGGGTGGGAGAGGGGAAGGGGAAGGTGAGGAATGGGAATGGAAGTTGGGAGCAAGGGAACTGAAAGTTCATGGTGAGGTCAGCAGGGCGAGTGACAGTACAGCGGGAGGTTAACAATTGAGATGCAGAAGCAATAAAACAGTAGCAATGATAAAAGTAGGCGATGGCATCACAGGGTGTAGTTAAGCAATCAGTATGCTATGGCAATAATAGAATTGGCAGATAATGATGTCACAGAGAGCAGATACAAACTATTAAGAGCTGGAGTAGGGTGGGCCAGTTAAGGGGGATCAGGGAGCAGAGATACCTGGGGAGAGGAGCGGAGAGTCAACTAGCATGGGAGGGCTGAGGAGGTGCCAATGAGGTTGTCGTTAATGTACCCTCCCAAGTACTTAGTACAGTGTTCTACACACTGTAAGTGATCAATAAATATGATTGATTCTATTTTAATAAATAAGGCAGTTATATTCATTGATCACCTATAGAGTTCAATAGTATTGATAAATGTAGGGGTATTCATTCATTCATTCATTCAATTGTATTTATTGAGTGCTTACTGTGTGCAGAACACTGTACTAAGCACTTGGGAAGTACAAGTTGGCAACATATAGAGATGGTCCCTACCCAACAGTGGGCTCACAGTCTAGAAGGGGAAGACAAAGAACCAAACAAAATATATTAACAAAATAAAACAAATAGAATGAACATGTACAAATAAAATAGAGTAATAAATATGTACAAACATATATACATATATACAGGTGCTGTGGGGAGGGGAAGGAGGTAAGTCGGGGGGAAGGGGAGGGGAAGGTGGGGGAGAGAAAGGAGGGGGCTCAGTCTGGGAAGACGTCCTGGAGGAGGTGAGCTCTCAGTAAGGCCTTGAAGGGAGGAAGAGAGCTAGCTTGGCACATGTGTGGAGGGAGGGCATTCCAGGCTAGGGGGATGACGTGGGCCGGGGGTCGACAGCGGGACAGGCGAAAACGAGGCACAGTGAGGAGATTAGCAGCAGAGGAGTGGAGGGTGCGGGCTGGGCTGGAGAAGGAGAGAAGGGAAGTGAGGTAGGAGGGGGCGTGGTGATGGAGAGCCTTGAAGCCGAGGGTGAGGAGTTTTTGCCTGGTGCGTAGGTTGATTGGTAGCCACTGGAGATTTTTGAGGAGGGGTGTAACATGCCCAGAGCGTTTCTGGACAAAGGCAATCAGGGCAGCAGCATGATGTATCTATTGAAGTGGATAGAGACACGAGGATGGGAGACCGGAGAGGAGGCTGATACAGTAATCCAGACGGGATAGGATGAGAGCTTGAATGAGCAGGTAGAGGTTTGGATGGAGAGGAAAGGGTGGATCTTGGCAATGGTGCAGAGGTGAGACTGGCAGGGTATGAACACATCAATCAATAGCTCAATGGTATTTACTGAATAGCACTGTAGTAAGTGCTTGGGAGAGTTCAGTCCAACGGAGTTGCCAGATATTTTCCTCCCCACCAGGAGGTAACAGTCTAGTGGGTAGACACCATATACCATAAATGCTTAATAAATAAGATGGATTGATAGCATCGATGAAGTAATCAACACTAATTACTTTTGGAGTTTGCTAGCGCTTAGAACAGTGCTTCACACATAGTGTGCGCTTAACAAATACCATAATCGTTATTATTAAATCAATCTATTGTATTTGTCACCTGTGTGTTCGATAGGATTAATATGAGCAGTGCTCTGGCATGTTGACTTATGCTGTGGATTGGCCTCTGACCCATAGCAACTCCATGGACGTATCTCTCCCAGAATGCCCAACCTCCATCTGCAAGCATTCTGGTACTGGATCCATAGAGTTTTCTTGGTAATAACAGAGAAATGGTTTACCATTGCCTTCTTCCACCCAGTAAACATGAGTCTCCACCCTCGACTCTCTCCCCTGCCACTGCTGCCCCGAACAGGTGCATTTTGACATGCAGCAGATTGTCTTCCACCTGCTAGCCACTGCCCAAGGTAGGAATGGAATGGACATCCCTCTGGTTGACTCTTCCTCCCTTGGCTGAGCCCGGAAGAGTACTGGAAACTTTCATCATCATCATCAATCGTATTTGTTGAGCGCTTACTGTGTGCAGAGCACTGTACTAAGCGCTTGGGAAGTACAGGTTGGCAACATATAGAGACTGTCCCTACCCAACAGTGGGCTCAGAGTCTAAAAGGGGGAAACGGAGAAAAAAACCAAACATACTAACAAAATAAAATAAATAGAATAGATATGTACAAGTAAAATAAATAGAGTAACAAATATGTACAAACATATATACATATATACAGGTGCAGTGGGGAGGGGAAGGAGGTAAGGTGGGGGGATGGAGAGGGGGACAAGGGGGAGAGGAAGGAAGGGGCTCAGTCTGGGAAGGCCTCCTGCAGTAGGTGAGCTCTCAGTAGGGCCTTGAAGGGAGGAAGAGAGCTAGCTTGGCGGATGGGCAGAGGGAGGGCATTCCAGGCCCGGGGGATGATGTGGGCCGGGGGTCGATGGCAGGACAGGCGAGAACGAGGCACGCTGAGGAGACTAGCGGCAGAGGAGCGGAGAGTGCAGGGTGGGCTGTAGAAAGAGAGAAGAGAGGTGAGGTAGGAGGGGGTGAGGTGATGGAGAGCCCTGAAGCCCAGGGTGAGTTTCTGCCTGGTGCGTAGGTTGATTGGTAGCCACTGGAAAGCCACACCTTTCCAGGTGTGATCCTGAGGGTGGGCAGGGGTATGTACCCATCAGTTAATCAAACAATGGTATTTACTGAGCACTTAGGGCTCAGTCAATTCCTATTTTACAGATGCAGTATTTGAGGCACAGAGAAGCAAAATGCCTTGGTCAAGTCACCCAGCAGTCAAGGGGCAGAGCCATGATTAGAACCCAGTTTCCCAAGTTTGTTGTTAGGTAGGGATTGTCTCTATCTGTTGCCGAATTGTACTTTCCAAGCATTCAGTACAGTTCTCTGCGCATAGTAAGTGCTCAGATAATACGAGTGAATGAATTAATTAATTAATAGCAGAGCAGGATTAGAACTCAGCCCCCCTTACTTCTACCACTACTCCTTGCCTCTCCCTGGGCCCAGACAAATTTTTTCCCTGGAAGATGATGGGAGAAGATTCCCTTCTCCTCCTCCCCTCCAGACCTCTGCCGGCCAAGATTTGTTCACTGCCTCCACTGCCCCACCTTGGATACAAACACAACCGCCGACACAACCAATCTGACTGGTTCTCAGAGGAAAATGAAACAGACTGAAGTCTGGTTGACTCCACTCAACTCCTTGCCACTAGCTTCAAGGCTTTTGACCAGTGTTGTCCTCCATGTTTCCCTTCCCTCTTCACCAACTCCCCTCCAGCCCTTGGAAACAGATTTGCTCCCTGTGCCTCTCCAAGGACATTCACTTCTCCAACACATGGCTTAGATCTTTCCTTCTGCCCAAATCTCCCTCTCCCTCCAAATTTGCCCAGATTGATGTTTCTTCTCCCCATGCCAAATCAGCCCAGATGCCAACTCTGCATTTGCACATTCACAACTGCTCATCGGTCTTCCCTACATATAGATGCACATTACTATGGAAGAATTTATTAAGCTGTGCATTCACATTTTCATGCTTATTTCCCCCTAGCTGTAAATTATTTTATATCAGTCTTGCCCAGCAGACTGGTAAGTCCAGCAGGGAAGGGACTGAATCTCTTACCTCCATTGTGTTCACCTGACATTTCTGCATGGAGGAGTTGATGATAGTGCTGGTGGTCTAGAACCAATCACACTCTCTCAGTCCCTCCCTCTCACTTCTCACTAGAAACATTTTCTGACATCCACGACCCACTTCCCTCCAATGTGACCACAGCATGATGCTGAGGCTGTGCTGCAGGGCCCCAGCCAGCCACTCACACACACACACACACACACACACACACACACACACACACTCGCTTAAACTGACTGTGGTTACATAAATACACACAGTCACACAAACCCACACCTATTTAGCCAATCATTTATTCATTTAATTACTTGCTAAAGCATCACTCCCCCAACTCAGAATCGTACCTGAAGAGTTTTCAGTGCTCTACCAGTCTCGGCTACCAGACGAACAGTTAAGTAGGGGCATACCCATTCCATTCCCAGCTTGGGCAGTGGCTAGTGGGTGGAAGGCAATCTGCTGCAATTCAAAACTCCCCTGTGCTGGGCAGCAGTGTCATGGGAGAGAGTCGAGGAGGAGACTCAAGTTTACTGCAGGGAAGAAGACAATGGTAAACCACTTCTGTATTTTTACCAAGAAAACGCTATAATAATGATTGCATTTGTTAAGCACTTACTATGCGCAGAGCACTCTTCTAAGCTCTGGGGGGGACACAAGGTGATCAAGTTGTTCCACGTGGGGCTCACAGCTTTAACCCAATTTTACAGATGACGTAACTGAGTCTCAGAGAAGTTAAGTGACTTGCCCCAGGTCATACAGCAGACATGTGGTGGAGTCGGGATTCAAACCCATGACCTCTGACTCCAAAGCCCTTGCTCTTTCATTCGCTATGGATCAGAGATGACACGATAGCATAAGAAAAGACAAAGAAGAGTTCAAACACCTCTCTTCCAAACCCTTCACTGGCACCATGTATCTTTGCACATGAAACAAAAATACCTCACAATTATCTTCAAGGCTTTATACCATGTTAGACTCACTCTTAATTCCCATTTTACAAATGCGGTGTCTAAGGCACAGAGAAGCAAAGTGACTTGCCTGACGTCACACAGCAGACAAGGGGCAGAGCCAGGATTAGAACCTAGGTCCCCGAGCCGGTTGTTGGGTAGGGATTGTCCCTATCTGTTGCCAAATTGTACTTTCCAAGCAGTTAGTACAGTGCTCTGCACACAGTAAGTGCTCAATCAATACGATTGAATGAATGAATGAATGGCAGAGTCAGGATTAGAACCCAGGTCCCCTTCCTACTACCATCCAGGCATGCTAGATGGATGGAGGTAGATGTGGTAGTGGAGATAACTGATGATTGTGGCCACTGCACTGTTAAATACGTACTCTCCTGAAAGACTACCCTCCCCTCTGAGGAAGTAGCCCTGATCCAAAGTCGGACACTGGCCCCAGGTGTGAGCACTTCCCCTGAATGGCTCCATCTGTTGCATTCCCATCGCAGTCTCTCCCTCCCCCTCCAACACCCCCCCCGTCAGACTCACTGGGGCAGCGTAAGGCTGTAGGGCACTGACCTCTGCTAGCTTGGGATGTTCCTCTCTCCACTCCAGTTCTTGGGTGCAGCTGGCTATGAAAGAAGGAATGGCATGGAACCCTCAGCCCCTCTCTTATCTCCTGTGGGCAGGAAGATGTTCTTCAGAGAGTCCCCCACCTCGAAAGATAAAACAGCCACTGCTCCGTGGGGAACCCCTGGAGGATCAACTCAGGAGGGACATCGTGTCCCGGCCAATGCCAAAATCCTCTACCTGTGAGGTCCCTGAGGTCCTGCAGAGATAAAGGCCCAGTCCCTAAAGCTGCAGCAATGGTGCTGCACCCCAGGGTTCCCATGGAAACAACATCATCTGCATCCCAACATCCCAAAGGTTTCTAATGTTACTGACAATCTACATCAACTGTGGGTGATTTCAGCTTCAACTCATATACCACCTTCGACAATCAGCTTCTCATTCAGTCAGTCAATTGATAGGTTTCATTTTCTGACACCTTCTGATTTCAAGGCTCGAGAGAGCAAAAGATTCCTCTGAATCCATCCTCTGATCCTCCCCCAGGCTGAGTGGGTTGGGGCAGAGGGCTGAGGTTTTGAGAATGGGGTGATGGGAAGGAGAAATTCCTGGCTGGAGGAAGAATAAGATGGAAATGGCTCCTCCTGTTGTGATGATTTACTAACCTAGGTTCTGGAAACTAGAGTTACAAACTGCTCCCTTGCTAGTTCAATCTCTCATCCTATCCCAACTGTATTACTGTACCAGCCTTCTCTCTGATCTCCCATCCTCCTGTTTATCCCCAGTTCAGTCTATACTTCACTCTGCTGACTAGATTTTCTCTGTACAGAAAAGCTCTGGGCATGTCACTCCCCTTCTCAAAAATCTCCAGTGGTTGCCCCCAAGTGCTTAGTCCAGTGCCCTGCACACAGTAATCACTCAATAAATACAATTTAATGAATGGAGTTCCAACAGTGAATGTCTCTATCTCTTTTCAAACACCGTTATCATTATTAGTTTTATTATTCGGTGTTAACAATTTTTGTGTCAAAGTATGTGATGATAAATAATTCAATGTATTGATGGTATTTGTTGAGTGTTTACTGTGTGCATTACATTGTACTAAGCGCTTTGAAGAGTACAATACAGTGGGTTGGTAGATACAATCAGTGTCCACAATGAGCTTACAGCCCAAAGATGAATTTACAATCCAAACGGACATGTTTCCTGTCCCACAGGGGATCTGAGTGTAAGAGGAAGTAAGATCACAGGAAGGGTAAGACACTAATGACAGGTCACACAGCAGGCCAGTGGCTGAGCTGGGATTAGAACGTGGGTCATGTGACACCCATTTACATGCCATTGGGCCATGAGGCCGCCTAGGGAATGCATTGCCACTCATGGCCTAGTCTTATCAGCCAACCTCCCAGACCTTGACAAATCCAGAATATCCGGACTTGTTGTTTCAGGCTCTGTATCAGTGATATGTCTGAGGGCAATTCCTCTTTTAAAGGGGTGGTAGGGGATTATTGGTGCCTGGACACAGACGTTTTTTTCCCAGAATGGATGCTGGGGGAATGTCCCCTTTAGGATCCTGCCCAGGGCAGCCTTCAGGTCCTTGTTCCTCAGGCTGTAGATAAGGGGGTTCACAGTGGGGGGCACCACAGTGTAGAACATGGAAACCAGCAGATCCAGAGCCGAGGGCAAATCTGAAGGTGGTTTGAGATGGGCAAATGCTCTGGTAAAGAGAAAAATGATGATGACAGAGAGATGGGGCAGGCAGGTGGAGATGGCCTTGGCCCGGCCCTTGGAGGATGGCATCCTCAGCGTGGCTGAGAAGATATGGACATAAGAGGTGATGATGAATAAAAACCAGATGCCACCTAAAACTACCACAAAACCACACTCACATCTATGGCAATGTGGTCCTCAGAGCAGGAGATCTTCAGCATAGAGGGGATGTCACAGAAGACCTGGTGGACATTATTGGACCCACAAAAGTTCAGGGAGAAGGTAGAAGCTGAAAGCCAGACTCCAAACAGACCCCCACTGAGCCATGATGCTGCTACTAAGCACACACAGGCAGTTTTGTTCATGATGAGCTCATAACGCAAGGGGGAGCATATGGCGGCATAGCGGTCATAAAACATTGTGGTGAGGACAAAAAACTCTGAAGCGGCAAACAAGATCACTAGGAAGAGTTGCGAGACACAACCCAGAAAGGAGATGGAGCTGTCACTGATCAAGGAGTTGACAATGGATTTGGATACCATTGTAGAAATGTAGCAGAAGTCTATGAAGGACAATTTCTTGAGAAAGAAGTACATGGGGGTGTGGAGGTGCTGGTCGAGGGTGGTGACAGCAACAGTGAGGAGATTCCCCAGAAGGGCCATTAGGTAGACAAGGAGGAACAGCGTGGCATGGAGCAGCTGCAGCTCCCGGATGTCAGAGAACTCCAGGAGGAGGAACTTAGCCACTGTGGAGACGTTGGTCATTTCTGGGAGTTGACGCTGACTCCCTGCAAAGGAAGAGGGACACTTCAATTTAGAAACATTGGCATTCCCTCTGAACTGTACGTTCCTTGAGGTCAGGGAACATGTCTACCAACCATATCAAATTGTACTCTCTCAAGCAGTTAATACACTGCGCCCCATATGATAAATGCTTAATAAATGCAATGGATTGGTAGCATCGCTGAAGGAATCAACACAACTTCCCTTTGGAGTAAATCAATCTGTTGGATTTATTTATCACCCATAGTGTTCCATAGTATTAATATGTACAGGGGTCTGGCATGTCTTGTCTTATGCTGTCGAGTCGTCTCTGATCTGTAGCTTCTCCATGGACACATCTCTCACAGAATGCCCCACCTCCATCTGCAAGCGTTCTGGTAGTGGAACCATAGAGTTTTTTTTGGTAAAAATAAAGTGGTTTACCATTGCCTTCTTCCTCCCAGTAAACCTGAGTCTCCACCTGTGACTCTTTCCCATGCTACTGCTGCCCAGAACAGATGTGTTTTGACTTGGAGCAGATTGCCTTCCTCTCGCTAGCCACTGCCCCAGCTAGGAATGGAATGGGTATCCCTCTGCTGGATTCTCACTCCCTTGGCCGAGACTGGTAGGGTACTGGAAACTCTCCGGGTGTGATCCTGAGAGGAGGCAGGAGTGTGTACCAATCAATTAATCAAGCAATGGTATGTACTGAATACTTACCATTTGCAGAGCACTGTACTAAGCACTTGGGAAAGTACATTCCAACAGAGTTGGTAGACACGTTCCCTGACAACCAGGAGCTTGCAGTCTAGAGGGGGAACTAATAAGACTGTTGATTACATGGTGCATAAAAAGGGGGCTTAGAGAAATGGCAATAGCAATAAAATATATAAGATACAGCAAAGTGCATACTCACAAGGCTTGCAAGTTTATGTTGCACAACACTATATAGAATGTAACTAAACATAACTGACAGTGGTATGCTTCATAATTTATAACTGTATGTCGTGCTTTATGGAAAGGTGGTGCTTAGACAGCTAGAGTCCTTCGAGGTCCTAGATTAGGGTCACAGATTCATAGCATGACAAAGAGATAGAGGCGGAGGAAGGTTTGCTTGAAGTCTACATGTAGCGACAACAAAGAAGTAACTGTGTCAAAGTACAGAGGCCAGCTTGAGGAGATATCACTTGCCAGATTGCCATAGTGGCATGAGGGCTGGATGACCTCATAGCAGCCAAGGTGGGACACGGGTAACACAGACGTCCAACACGGATTAGACATCTAGTGTTAATACTGGAGACCAATGGATATGAGGGTGGTGGTATTGTTGCGGGTTTATTCTCTAGTACGTCTGGAGAGTGTATTCATGGATGTGTCTTTTTTGATGTGTGACAACAATGAACCTGCTTTTGGGAACTTCTGAGTGCCTCCTTTTTGTGGTTTTGTGGCATGACCACCGGAGCTAATAGTTCATATGATCCCTTCCCTCACGGTGCTTCCATTCCATTGTAGAGGGGCCTAGTGGACAGATCCCAGGTCCGGGAGTCAGAGGATCTGGTGTGTAATCCTGGCTCTGCCACTTTCCTGCTGTGTCACCTTAAGCATGTAACCTTTCTCTACCTCATTTCCCTCATCTGTAAAACGGGAATTCGATACTTTTCCTTCCAACTTAGACCCTGAGTCCCACGCGAGAGGGACACTGTCTGACTCGATTATCGTGTGCTGAACCCAACCTTCAATATTTTGCTTAGTCTATTGTAAGGTCTTTACAAATACCACAGTTAGCATTATTAGTAGAGAAGGCAGAAACTAAAATAAATTACAGATAGGAGAAGGCCAGGAAGCATCAAGAGATGTATATGATGGCTATGGATTGCTCTCGATGATTTTATCTTATTTAGACAATAACACCCTCATATGTAAGCACACATATCATGGATATATACAGAAGCACACACACACACAGCCACTCAGGCACACACACAAACAAGCTTCAACTGACTGTGGTTACTTACACATAAACACACATAGTCATACAAACCCACACCTATTTAGCCATTCATTTACTCATTTAACTATTTGTTCAAGCATCACTCACCCAATTCAGAATTGCACCTAGAGAGTTTCCAGTACTCTACCAGTTTTGGCTTTGGGAGGGAGAGTTAAGCAGAGGCATAGCCATTCCATTCATAGCTTGCGCTGTGGCTAGTGAGCGGGAGGCAATCTGCTCCAAGTCAAAACTCACTTATGCTGGATAGCAGTGACATGGAAGAAAGTCGAGGGGGAGACTCAAGTTTACTGCAGGGAAGTAGGCGATGGTAAACCACTTCTGTATTATTTCCAATAAAATTTAATGGATAAACTTGCAGATGGAGAATGGGGCATTCTGGGAGAGATGTGTCTACTGATAGGTCAGAGACGACTCAAACAGCATAACACAAGACAAAGCATCACTGAAACAATATCTCTCCTCTCCTCCAAACCCTTCACTTACACCATGTATCTTTTCACATGAAACAAAAACACCTCACAGTCAGTTTCAAGGCTTTCTACCATGTGAGACCCTGCCCCACCCACCTTGTCTAGCTCCTCTATTCAGTTGCTCTTCATTGTTCCCAAGCCAACCTTCAAGCTATAACTCACTGTTGATTTTCCCATCTCCATCCCTTGACTCACTGTTCCCCTGGCCTGGGCCTGAAAGTCTTTGATGGCTCAGTGGAAAGAGCACGGGCTTGGGAGTCAGAGGTCATGGGTTCAAATCCCAGCTCTGCCAATTGTCAGCTGTGGGACTTTGGGCAAGTCACTTAACTTCTCTGGGCCTCAGTTACCTCATCTGTAAAATGGGGGTTAAGACTGTGAGCTCCCTGTGGGACAACCTGATCCCCTTGTAACCTCCCCAGCGCTTAGAACAGTGCTTTGCACCTAGTAAGCACTTAATAAATGCTATTATTATTATTATTATGGTATTCGGTAAGAACTTACTATGTACCAGGCACTGTACTAGTCACTGGGGTAGAGACAAGCTAATCAGTTTGGACACAGTCCATATCCCACACGGGGCTCACGGTCTTAATCCCCATTTTACAGATGAGATAACTGAGGCACAAAGAATCGAAGGGACTTACCCAGGTGACTTCCTTCCTCCTTTCCATATCAGACAGACCACAGCTTTACCCACATTCATAGTCCCAGTCAATCTCACCTCTCCTAACCAGTTTCCCCCATTTAATATCCAAGCACCCTAACCCATATCATTTCTTCAGGAAACTCTGGCATGAATGAAGTGACTTGCATCCTCCTTACACTCATGTGCATATGTCCTCTCAGTGCTGTAAGTATTTTTATTTTCATCTCCTTGTAGACAAGGAATGGGTCACTTGCTTTCAAACTTTGCCAACACCTAGTCCAAGACACTGCATCAAGCAGGTGTTCAATAAATACTTTTTTTAAAAAAATGGCATTTGCTAAGTGCTTACTAGGTGCCAGGCACTGTACTAAGCACTGGGGAAGATACAAGATAACTGGGTAGATACAGTCCCTATCTCATATACGGCTCAGTCTTAATTACCATTTTATAGATGTGGTATCTGAGGCACAGAGAAGCAGAGTACCTTGCCCAACGTCACCCAGCAGATGGGGCAGAGTCAGGATTAGAACCCAGGTCCCCGAGCTCGTTGTTGGTTAGGGATTGTCTCTATCTGTTGCCAAATTGTACTTTCCAAGCACTTAGTACAGTGCTCTGTACACAGTAAGTGCTCAATAAATATGATTGAATGAACAAATGAATGGCAGAGTCAAGATAGAACCCAGGTCCCCTTACTACTAGAGAAGCAGTGTCACTCAGTGGAAAGAGCACGGGTCATGGGTTCTAATCCCACCTCTGTCTGTCAGCTGTGTGACTTTGGGGAATTCACTTAACTTCTCTGTGCCTCAGGTACCTCATCTCTATAATAGGGGTTAAGACTGTGAGCTCCAGATGGGACAACGTGATCACATAATATCCCCCCAGTGCTTAGAACAGTGCTTCGCACATAGTAATCGTTTAACAAATATCATCATCATTATTATTATTACTACCACTACTATTTGCCTCTCCCTGGGCCCAGACACACTTTTTCCCTGGAAGGTGATGGGAGAAGATTCCCTTCTCCTCCTCCCCTCCAGAGCGCCATCAGCCAAGGTTTGTTCAATGCCTCCTCTGCCTCAAGCTGGTCACACACATAGCCGCCGACACAACAAATCCGATTGCACTTCTCAGAGAAAAATAAGTCCGACTGAGGTTTGGTTGACTCCAATCAACTCCTTGCCATTAGCCTCAAGGCTTTTTACCAGTGTTCTCCATGTTTCCCTTCCATCTTCACCCACTACCCACCAGCCCTTGGAAATAGATCTTCGCCCTGTGCATCTTCAAGGACATTCCCTTCACCAGCACATGGCTTAGATCCTCATTTCTACCCGAATCTACCTCTCCCTTCAAATTTTCCCAGATTGATGTTTCTTCTCCCCATGCTGAATCAGCCGAGGTAACTCATCTGCATTTACACATTCACAACTGCTCATAGCTCTTCCCTGCCTATAGATTCACATTACTATGTAAGCACTTATTAAGCTATGCATCCACCTTTCCCTTCTTATTTCCCCCTAGCTGTTAATTATTGTGAATCAGTATAGCCCAGCAGACTGGTAAGTCCAGGAGGGAAGGGATTGAATCTCTTACCTCCATTGTGTTCACCTGACATTTCTGTATGGAGGAGTTGATGATAGTGCTCGTGATCTAGAACCAATCACACTCTCTCGTTCCCTCCCTCTCACTTCCCACCAGAAACATTTTCTGACACCCAGGACCCACTTCTGTCCGATGTGACCACAGCATGATGCTGCCGCTGTGCTGCAGGGCCCCAGCCAGGGAAGCAACTTCCATGTTAGCTGGATGGAGGCAGATGAGGAAAGTGAGATGAGTGATGGTTGGGGCCACTGTACTGTCAAATACCTATCCTTCTGAAAGCTCACCTGCCCCTCTGGGGATGAAACCTTGCCCCAAAGTCCAACATTGGTCCAGCAGGTGAGTACCTGCCCAGAATGGCTCCATTTCTTGCATCCCCATTATGGTCTCTCCCTGCCCCTCCACCACCACCCGGTCACACTCACTGGGGCAGCGTAGGGCTAGAACACTCTGACTTCTGACGGGTTGTGAAGGTCGTCTCTCCACTCCAGATTTTGGGTGCACCTGGCTATAAAGGAAGGGACAGCATGACACTCCCAGACCCTCTCTGATCTCCTGTGGGCAGGGAGATGATCTCCAGCGAGTCCCCCATACGAAAGATAAAGCATTCACTGCTCCGTGGGGAACCCCTGGAGGATCAACTCAGCTGGGACCTCGTATGCTGGCCGATGCCAAAAACCTCTGCCTGTGAGGTCCCTGAGGTCCTGCAGAGATAAAGACCCAGTCCCTAGAGCTGCAGCAATGGTGCGGCACCCCAGGGTTCCCATGGAAACAACATCATCTGCATCTCAACATCCCAACTGTCTCTAATATTACTGACAATCTACATCAACTGTGGGTGGTTTCAGCTTCATCTCATATACAACCTTATAGAGTTTCCCATTCAATCTGTAAATTGATTGATTTCATTTTCTGACACTTTCTGATTACAAAGCTTGAGACAGCAAGAGATACCTCTGAATCAATCCTATGATCCTTTCCCAGGCTGAGTGGGATGGGACTGAGGCTTTGAGAATGGGGTGATTGGAAGAAGAAATTCCTGGCTTAAGGAAGAATTATATCGAAATGGCTCCTCCTGTTGTGATGATTTACTAAGCTGCGTTCTGGAAACTAGAGTTCCATCAGTGAATGTCTCTGTCGCCTCACAAGATAAGACCTAGTCTTATCAGCCAACATCACAGACCTTGACAGATTCTGAATATTCATTCAATCGTATTTATTGAGTGCTTACTGTGTGCAGAGCACTGTACTAGGCATCCCAACTTGATCTTTGGGCCTCTGGGCCAGTGGTATATATCGTTAAGTCCAAGGGCAATTCCTCTTTCAAGGAGTGGTAGGGGATTATTGGTACCTGGACACAGACATTTTGTCACAGCATGAATGCTGGGGGAATGTCCCCTTTAAGATCCTGCCCAGGGCAGCCTTCAGGTCCCTGTTCCTCAGGCTGTAGATAAGGGGGTTCACAGTGGGGGGCACCACAGTGTAGAACATGGAAACTAGCAGATCCAGAGCCGAGGGCGAGTCTGAAGGTGGTTTGAGATAGGCAAATACTGCGGTAAAGAGAAAAATGGTGATGACAGTGAGATGGGGCAGGCAGGTGGAGAAGGATTTGGTTCGGCCCTCGGAAGACGGCATCCTCAGCACGGCTGAGAAGATGAAGATGTAGGAGTGGATGATGTAAATGAAGCAGACGGCATCTAAGACTGACCCAGCGGTCACACTCACGTCAATGGCAATGTGGACTTCAGAACAGGCGATCTTCAGCAGAGGGCGTTTGGGTGTCCTTCTTAAGTGCTTCTTGTGCTGGAGGGGACTAATCAGAAATGGGTGTTCTCACAATAACCGTGGGGCGGGGAGTCCTTCTTAAGTGCATACTCTGCAGGAGGTGTGAAAACGAGAAATGGGCATCCACACAGTAACCGTTGGGGGGTCCATAAGCGCTTACTGTGCAGGAGGTGTGATAACCAGAATTACAGAAGCAGTGTGGTTCAGTGGAAAGAGCACGGACTTTGGAGTCAGAGGTCATGGGTTCAAATCCCGGCTCCGCCGGTTGTCAGCTGTGGGACTTTGGGCAGGTCACTTCTCTGGACCTCAGCTACCTCATCTGGAAAATGGGGATTAAAAGCTGTGAGCCCCCCGTGGGACAACCTGATCACTTGTAACCTCCCAGCGCTTAGAACAGTGCTTTGCACACAGTAAGCGCTTAACAAATGCCATCATTATTATTATGTAGTGGTATGCACACATCAATCAATAGCTCAATGGTATTTACTGAATACTCACTGTGTGCAGAGCACTGTACTAAGTGCTTGGGATAGTTCAATCCACCAGAGTTGGCGGACATGTTCCTGCCCACCAGGAGGTAACAGTCTGGTGGGTAGACTCCGCATACCATAAATGCTTAATAAATGCAATGGAATAATAGCATCGATGAAGTAATCAACACTAATTCCTTTTGGAGTTTGCCAGCACTTACAACAGTGCTTCACACATAGTGAGCGCTTAACAAATACCATCATCATTATTATTAAATCAATCTGTTGTATTTGTTTTTCACCTGTAGTGTTCAATAGTATCGATATGTGCAGTGGTCTGGCACTTCTTGACTTATGCTGTCGATTCGCCTGTGACCCATAGCGACTCCATGGATGCATCTCTCCCAGAATGCCCCACCTCCATTTGCAAGCATTCTGGTAGTGGATCCATAGACTTTTCTTGGTAAAAATGGAGAAATGGTTTACCATTGCCTTCTTCCACCCAGTAAACCTGATTCTCCACCCTCGACTCTCTCCCCTGCCACTGCTGCCCAGAACAGGTGCATTCTGACATGCAACAGTTTGTCTTCCACTGGCTAGCCACTGCCTAAGCTAGGAATGGAATGGGTACCCCTCTGTTTGACTCTCCCTCCCTTGGCTGAGACTGGTAGAGTACTGGAAACTCTCCAGGTGTGATCTTGAGGGGGGGCAGGGGTATGTACCCATCAATTAATCAAACAATGGTATTTACTGAGCACCTAGGGCTCAGTCAATTCCCATTATACAGATGTGGTATTTGAGGCACAGAGAAGAAACGTGCCTTGCCCGACGTCACCCAGCAGTCAAGGGGCAGAGCTAGGATTAGAACCCCGGTCCCCGAGCTAATGGTTGAGTAGGGATTGTCTCTGTCTGTTGCCAAATTGTACTTGCCAAGTATTCAGTGCAGTTCTCGGCACATGATAAGTGCTCAATAAATACGATTGAATGAATGAATTAATGAATTAGTAGCACAGTCAGGATTTGAACCCAGGTCCTCTTACTACTACCACTACTCTTTGCCTCTCCCTAGGCCCAGACGCCCTTTTTCCCTGGGAGGTGATGGGAGAAGATTCCCTTCTCCTCCTCCCCTCCACACGTCTGCCAGCCAAGGTTTGTTCACTGTCTCCCCTGCCCCACTTTGGATACACACACAGCTGCCGACACAACAAATCAGATTGTGGTTCTCAGAAGAAAATGAATCCGATTGAGGTTTGGTGGACTCCAATCAACTCCTTGCCATTCGCTTCAAGGCTTTTGACCCATGATCTCCGTGTGTGCCTTCCCTCTTCACCAACTCCCCTCCAGCCTTTGGAAACAGATCCGCTCCCTGTGCCCCTCCGAGGACATTCCCTTCTCCAACATACGGCTCAGATGCTTCCTTCTGCCCGAATCTCCCTCTCCCTCCAAACTTGCCCAGATTAATGTTTCTTCTCTCCATGCTGAATCAGCCCAGATGCCGCCTCTGCATTTACACTTTAACAACTGCTCATACCTCTTCCCTATGGATAGATTCACATTACTATGGAAGAGGTAATTAAGCTGTGCATTCACATTTTCATGCGTATTTCCCCCAGCTGTAAATTAGTTTGCCTCAGTCTAGCCCAGCAGACTGGTAAGTCCAAGGTGGGGAAGGGAATGAATCTCTTACCTCCATTGTGTTCACCTGACATTTCTGTATGGAGGAGTTGATGATAGTGCTGGTGGTCTAGAACCAATCAAACTGTCTCATTCCCTCCCTATCATTTCCCAACAGAAACATTTTCTGACATCCAGGATCCACTTCTGGCTGATGTGACCACAGCATAATGCTGACGCTGTGGCTGCAGGGCCCCAGCCAGCTGCTCAGACACACACACACACACACACACACACACACACACACACACACGCTTCAACTGACTGTGGTTCCTTACACATAAGAAACACACAGCCACACAAACCCACACCTATTTAGCCACTCATTTATTTAACTATTTGCTAAAACCTCACTCCCCTAAATTAGTATCGTACCTGGAGGGTATCCAGTACTCTACCAGTCTCGGCTACCAGATGGCCGGTTAAGCAGAGGCATACCTGTTCCATTCCCAGCTTGGGCAGTGGCTAGCGGGTGGAAGGCAATCTGCTGCAATGCAAAACTCACCTCCACCAGGCAGCAGTGTCATGGGAAAGAGTCGAGGAGGAGACTCAAGCTTACTGCAGGGAAGAAGGCAATGGTAAGCCACTTCTGCATTTTTACCGAGAAAACTCTATGGATAATCTACCAGAACATTTGCAGTTGGAGAATGGGGCGTTCCAAGAGAGATGTGTCCATTCATTCGCTACGGGTCAGAGACAACACGATAGCCTAAGAAAAGAGGAAGAAGTGCAAAAACATCTCTCCTCCAAACCCTTCACTGGCACCATGTATCTTTTCACATGAAACAAAAACACCTCACAATTATTTTCAAGGCTTTCTACAATGTGAGACTCACTCTTAGTGCCCATTGTACAAATGCAGTATCCGAGACACAGAGAAGCAAAATGACTTGCCCGACATCACACAGCAGACAAGAAGCAGAGCCAGGATTAGAAACTAGGTCCCCGAGCCGGTTGTTGGGTAGGGATTGTCCCGATCTGTTGCCAAATGGTACTTTCCTAGTGCTTAGTACAGTGCTCTGCACACAGTAAGTGCTCAATCAATACAATTGAAAGAATGAATGAAAGAATGAATGGCAGAGTCAGGATTAGAACCCAGGTCCCCTTACTATTACCACTACTATTTGCCTCTCCCTGGTCCCAGACTCACTTTTTCCCTGGAAGGTGATGGGAAAAGATTCCCTTCTCCTCCTCCCCTCCAGACTTTTTCCAGCCAAGGTTTGCTCACTGCCTCCCCTGCCCCACCTTGGATACGCATACAGCCGCCGACACAACCAATCTGATTGTGGTTTTCAGAGGAAAATGAAACAGACTGAAGTCTGGTTGACTCCAATCAATTTGTTGCCACTAGCTTCAAGGCTTTTGACCGGTGTTCTCCTCTGTGTTTCCCTTTCCCTCTTTACCAACTACCCTGCAGCCTTTGAAAATAGATCTCCCTTTTCCTCTCCTCCTCTCCCCACTTCCCCATCCTCCCCCTGCCCTATCCCCATCCCTTCCCGGCAGCATTTGTGTATGTTTATACGTATTTATTACTCTATTTATTCTATTATTGATGTGTACATAGCTATAATTCTATTTATTCTGATGGTATTTTCACCTGTCTACTTGTTTTGTTTTGTCTGTCTCTCCCTTCTAGACTGTGAGCCCATATTTGGGTAGGGACCCTCTCTATATGTTGCCGATGTGTACTTCCCAAGCACTTAGTACACTGCTCTGCACACAGTAAGCGCTCAATAAAGACAACTGAATGAATGAATGAATGAATGAATAAATGAATGAAAAAGGACATTCCCTTCTCCAACACATGGCTTAGATCCGTCTTTATTCCCGAATCTCACTCTCCCTTCAAATTTGCCCTGATTGATGTTTCTTCCCCCCATGCCGAATCAGGCCAGATACCACCTCTGCATTTACACATTCACAACTGGTCATTGCACTTCCCTACCAATAGGTTCACATTACTAAGCACTTCTTAAGCTGTGCATCCACCTTTCCATTCTTATTTCCCCCTAGCTGTAAATTCTTTTGGATCAGTCTAGGCCAACAGATAGATAAGTCCAGGAGGGAAGGGATTGAATCTCTTACCTCCATTGTGTTCACCCAACATTCCAGCATGGAGGAGTTGATGTTCACCTGACATTTCTGTATGGAGGATTTGATGATAGTGCTGGTGGTCTAGAACCAATCACACTCTTTCATTCCCTTCCTGTCATTTCCCAGCAGAAACCTTTTCTGACGTCCAAGACCGATGTAACCACAGCATAATGCTGATGCTCTGCTGCGGGGCTCCAGTCAGCCATTCATTCAGACACACACACACACACACGGACACACACGCACGCACACACACACATGCTTCAACTGACTGTGGTTACTTACACATACCTACACACAGTCACACAAACCCACACCTATTTAGCCACTCATTTATTCATTTAACTATTTGCTAAAGCATCACTCCCCGAAATCAATATCATACCTGGAGAGTTTCCAGTACTCTACCAGTCTCGGCTACAAGACAGCCAGTTAAGCAGAGGCATACCTGTTCCATTCTTAGATTGGGCAGTGGCTAGTGGGTGGAAGGCAATCTGCGGCCATTCAAACCTCACCTGCGTCGGGCCGCAGTGTCATGGGAGAGAGTCGAGGAGGAGACTCAAGCTTTCTGCAGGGAAGAAGACAATGGTAAACCACTTCCATATTCTTACCGAGAAAACTCTGTGGATGAACTACCAGAACATTTCCAGTTGGAGAATGGGACGTTCCTGGAGAGATGTGTCCATTCTCTAGGGGTCAGAGACGAAACGATAGCATAAGAAAAGACAAAGAAGCATTCAAACACCTCTCCTCCAAACCCTTCACTGGCACCATGTATTTTTTCACATTAAAAAAAATGTCTCACAATTATCTTCAAGGCTTTCTAGCATGTGAGACTCACTCAATTCCTATTTTACAGATGCGGTATCTGAGGCACAGAGAAGCCAAGTGACTTGTCCGACATAACACAGCAGACAACGGGCAGAGATAGGATTAGAACCTACGTCCCCGAACCAGTCGTTAGGTAGGGATTGTCCCTATCTGTTGCCAAATTGTACTTTCCAAGCGCTTAGTACTGTGCTCTGCACACAGTAAGCTCAATTAATATGACTGAAAGAAAGAAAGAAAGAAAGAAAGAAAGAATGAATGAATGAATGAATGAATGAATGAATGAATGAATGGTAGAGTTAGGATAAGAACCCAGGTCCCCTAACTACTACCACTACTATTTGCCTCTCCCTGGGCCCAGGCACACTTTTCCCCTGGAGTTTGATGGTAAAAGATTCCCTTCTCCTCCTCCCCTCCAGACCTCTGCCAGCCAAGGTTTGTTCACTGCCTCCCCTGCACCCCCTTGGATACACACACAGCCACTAACACAGCAAATCTGATACAGTGCTCTGCATACAGTAAGCGCTCAATAAATATGGTTGAATGAATGAATGAATGATTGAAAAAGGACATTCCCTTCTCCAACACATGGCTCAGATCCTTTTTTCTTCCTGAATCTCCTTCCCCCTTCAAATTTGCCCAAACTGATATTTCTTCTACCCATGCCGAATCAGGCCAGGTACCGCCTCTGCATTTACACATTCACAATTGCACATTGCACTTCCCTACCTATAGATTCACATTACTAAGCACTTATTAAGCTGTGCATCCACCTTTCCATTCTTATTTCCCCCTAGCTGCAAATTCTTTTGGATCAGTCTAGCCCAGCAGACCACTAGGTCCAGGAGGGAAGGGATTGAATCTCTTACCTCCACTGTGTTCACCCAACATTCCTGCATGGAGGAGTTGATGATAGTGCTGGTGGTCTAGAACCAATCACACTCTCTCATTCTCTCCTTGTCATTTCTCACCGGAAACATTTTCTGACATTGAGGACCCAGTCCTGTCCGAAGTGAACACAGCATAATGCTGATGCTGTGCTGCAGGGCCCCAGCCTGGCATGCTGGATGGATGGAGGTGGATGAGGAAAGGGAGACGAGTGATGGTTCAGGCCACTGCACTGTCAAATACGTACCCTCCTGAAAGCCCACCTGCTCCACTGGGGATGTAGCCCGGCCCCAAAGTCCGACACTTGCCCCATGTATGAGCATTTCCCCTGAATGGCTCCATCTCTTGTATCCCCATCATGGCATCTCCCTCCTCCTCCAACACCCCTGGGTCAGACTCACTGGGGAACCTAGGGCTGGAGGGCTCTGACCTCTGCTGGGTAGAGATGGGCCTCTCTCCACTCCAGTTCCTGGGTGCAGCTGGCTATGAAGGAAGGGACAGCATGGCAATCTCAGCTCCTCTTTTATCTCCTGTGGGCAAGCAGAAGTTCTTCGGAGAGTCCCCCCTCCCCAAAGATAAAGCAACCACTGCTCTGTGGGGAACCCCTGGAGGGTCAACTCAGGTGGGACATCGTGTCCTGGCCGATGCCACAATCCTCTGCCTGTGAGGTCCCTGAGATCCTATAGAGATAAAGGCCCAGTCCCTAAAGCTGCAGCAAAGGGGCTGCACCCCAGGGTTCCCATGGAAACAGCATCTGCATCCCAACATCCCAACGGTTTCTAATGTTACTGACAAACTACATCAACTGTGGGTGGTTGAAGCTTCATCTCATATACCACCTCAGACAATCAGCTTTTCATTCAGTCAGTCAATTGTTCGATTTCATTTTCTGACACCTGATTTCAAAGCTCGAGAGAGCAAGAGATTCCTCTGGATCCATCCGCTGATCCTCCCCCAGGCTGAGTGGGGTGGGGCAGGGGACTGAGGGTTGGAGAATGGGATGATGGGAAGGAGAACTTGCTGGGTTGAGGACGAATAGGATGGAAATGGCTCCTCCTGTTGTGATGATTTACTAACCTGGGTTCTGGAAACTAGAGCTCCAAACCGCTACCCTGCTGGTTCAGTCTCTCATCCTATCCTGACTGGATTACTGTACCAGCCTCCTCTCTGATCTCCCATCCTCCTGTCTCTCCCCACTTCAGTCTATACTTCACTCTGCTACCTGCATTATCTTTGTACAGAAACATTCTGGGCATGTCACTCCCCACCTCAAAAATCTCCAGAGGCTGCCTCTCAACCTAGGAATCATGCAAAAACTACTCCTCTCAGCTTCCAGGCTCTCCATCCCCTCGCACCCTCCTACCTCACCTCCCTTTTCCCTTACTCCAGCCCATACTGCACCCTCCGCTCCTCTCCCGCTAACCTCCTCACTGTGCCTCATTCTCGCCTGTCCCACCGCCGACCCCCGGCCCACGTCCTTCCCCTGGCCTGGAATACCCTCCCTCAACACATCTACCAAACTAGCTCTCCTCCTCTCCTCAAAGCCCTACTGAGAGCTCACCTCCTCCAGGAGGCCTTCCCAGACTGAGCCCCGTTTTTCCTTTCCTCCTCCCCATCACTCCCTCTCTGCCCTACCTCCTTCCCCTCCCCACAGGACCTGTGTACATTTGTACAGATGTATTACTCTATTCATTGTACTTGTGCATATTTACTTCTCTATTTATTTTGTTAATGGTGTGCGTATAGCTATAGTTCTATTTATTCTGACACTTTTGATACCTATCTACATGTTTTATTTTGTTGTCTGTCTCCCCCTTCTAGACTGTGAGCCTGATGTTGGGTAGGAACCATCTCTTTATGTTGCCGACTTGTACTCCCCAAGCACTTAGTGCAGTGCTCTGCACACAGTAGCGCTTAATAAATTCTATGTAATGAATAGAATTCCATCAGTGAATGTATCTATCTCTTTTCAAACACCGTTATTATTATTATTTTTATTATTCAGTGTTAAAAATTTCTGTGTCAAAGTCTGTGCCACATGCCCACCTGCCCCACTGGGGATGTAGCCCAGGCCCAAAGTCTGACACTGACCCCATCTATGAGCATTTCCCCTGAATGGCCCCATCTCTTGCATCCCCATCATGGTCTCTCCCTCCCCCTCCAACACCCCCCAGTCAGACTCACTGGGGCAGGGTAGAGCTGGAGGGCTCTGACCTCTGCTGGGTAGAGATGGACCTCTCGCCACTCCAGTTTTTGGGTGCAGCTGGCTATGAAGGAAGGGACAGCATGGCAATCTCATCTCTAGAGAAGCAGCATGGCTCAGTGGAAAGAGCACGGGCTTTGGAGTCAGAGGTCATGGGTTCAAATCCCGGCTCCAACAATTGTCAGCTGTGTGACTTTGGGCAAGTCACTTAACTTCTCTGGGCCTCAGTTACCTCATCTGTAAAATGGGGATTAAGACTGTGAGCCCCCTGTGGGACAACCTGATCACTTTGCAACCTTCCCAGCGCTTAGAACAGTGCTATGTATTGTACTTGTGCATATCTACTACTCTATTTTGTTAATGATGCACATATATAGCTATTATTCTATTTATTCTGATAGTTGTGACACCTGTCTACATGTTTTGTTTCGTTGTCTGTCTCCCCCTTCTAGACTGTGAGCCCGATGTTGGGTAGGGATCGTCTCTATATGTTGCCGACTTGTACTCCCCAAGCACTTAGTACAATGTTCTGCACACAGTAAGTGCTCAATAAATATGATTGAATGAATGGAGTCCCATCAGTGAATGTCTCTATCTCTTTTCAAACACCATTATTTTTTTTATTATTCGGTGTTAATTTCTGTGTCAAAGTCTGTGCCACGTGATGATAAATAATTCAATCGATCGATGGTATTTGTTGAGTGTTTACTGTGTGCATTACATTGTACTAAGCGCTTTGAAGAGTACAATACAATGGAGTTGGTAGATACAATCCAGGCCCACAATGAGCTTACAGTCCAAAGATGAAATTGCAATCCAAGCGGACAAGTTTCCTGTCCCACAGGGACTCAGAGTGTAAGGGGAAGTAAGAGCCCAGGAATGGTAAGACACTAATGCCAGGTCACACAGCAGGCCAATGGACGAGCTAAGATTAGAACTCAGGTCATGTGACACCCATTCACATGCCATTGAGCCATGAGGCCTCCTAGGGAATGCATCGCCACTCATGACCTAGTCTTATCAACCAACTTCCCAGACCTTGACAAATCCTGAATATCCCGCCTTGTTGTTTGGGCCCCTGGGTCAGTGGTATATATCGTTATGTCTAAGGGCAATTTCTCTTTTAAGCGGGGTAGGGGATTATTGGTATCTGGACACAGACATGTTGTCCCAGAACGGATGCTGGGGGAATGTCCCCTTTAGGATCCTGCCCAGGGCAGCCTTCAGGTCCCTGTTCCTCAGGCTGTAGATAACGGGGTTCACAGTGGAGGCACCACAGTGTAGAACATGGAAACAAACAGATCCAGAGCCGAGGGGGAGTCTGAGGGTGGTTTGAGATAGTCAAATGCTCCGATAAAGCGAAAAATAATGATGACAGTGAGATGGGGCAGGCAGGTTGAGAAGGCTTTGGTTCGGCCCTCGGAGGACGGGATCCTCAGTACGGCTGAGAAGATGAAGACATAAGAAAGGGTGACTTAAGTGAAACAGACGGCATCCAAGACGAATGCAGCAGCCACACTCATATCAATGGCAATGTGGACTTCAGAGCAGGAGATCTTCAGCGGAGGGGGGACATCACAGAAGAACTGCTGGACAGCATTGGATCCACAAAAGTTCAAGGAGAAAGTAGAAGCTGAAAACAAGACTCCAAACAGACCTCCACTGAGCCAAGATGCTGCTACCATGTGCATACAGGCTGTTTTGTTCATGATGAGCACATAACGCAGTGGGGAGCAGATGGCGGCATAGCGGTCATAAGACATTGCAGTGAGGACACAAAGCTCTGAAGCACCAAACAAGCCCAGTAGGAAGAGCTGTGAGACACAACCCAGAACGGAGATGGATCTGTCACTGCTCAAGGAGTTGACAATGGATTTGGGTACCGTGGTAGAAATGTAGCAGAGATCAATGAAGGACAAGTTCTTAAGAAAGAAGTACATGGGGGTGTGGAGACGATGGTCGAGGGTGGTGACAGCAATAATGAGGAGATTCCCCAGAAGGGCCACTAGGTAGATAAGGACGAACAGCGTGGCATGGAGCAGCTGCAGCTCCCGGATGTCAGAGAACCCCTGGAGGAGGAATTCAGCCACCGTGGAGATGTTGGTCATTTTGGGGAGATGATGCTGACTCCCTGGAAAGGAAGAGGGGAACTTCAATTTAGAATCATTGGCATTCCCTCCAGATTGTACGTTCCTTTTGGGCAGGTAACACTTCTACAAATGATGTCATATTGTACTCTCTCAAGCACTTAGTATAGTGCTCTACACACTGTAAGTGATCAGTAAATATGATTGATTCCCATTTTAATAAATAATGCAGTTGTATTCATTGATCACCTATAAAGTTCAATAATATTGATACATGTAGTGGTATGGACATATCAATCTATAGCTCAATGGTTTTTACTGAATACTCACTGTGTGCAGAGCACTGTACTAAGTGCTTGGGAGAGTTCAATCCAACAGAGTTGGCAGATACTTTCCTACCCACCAGGAGGTAACAGTCTAGTGGGTAGACTCTGCATACCATAAACGCTTAATAAATACGATCGATTGATAGCACCAATGAAGTAATCAACACTAATTCCTTTCAGAGTTTGCCAGCACTTAGAAGTGCTTCACACATAGTGAGTGCTTAACAAATACCATCATCATTATTATTAAATCAATCTGTTGTATTTATTTGTCACCTGTAGTGTTCACAGTATTAATATGTGCAATGGTCTGGCACGTCTTGACTTATGCCGTTATTCCTGCTCCGACCCATAGCGACTCCATGGACACATCTCTCCCAGAGTGCCCCAGCTCAATCTGCAAGCATTGTGGTACTGTATCCATAGAGTTTTCTTGGTTAAAATAGAGAAGTGGTTTACCATTGCCTTCTTCCGCCCAGTAAACCTGAGTCTCCACCCTCGACTCTCTCCCCTGCCATTGCTGCCCAGAACAGGTGCCTTTTGACTTGGAGCAGATTGCCTTCCACTCGGTAGCCACTGTCCAAGCTAGGAATACAATGGGTATCTCTCTGGTTGACTCTCCCTCCCTTGGCTGAGACTGGTAGGGAACTGGAAAGTCTTCAGGTGTGATCCTGAGAGGGGATAGGGGTATTTACCCATCAATTAATCAACAGTGGTATTTACTGAGCACTTAGGGCTCAGTCCTAATTCCCATTTTACAGATGCGGTATTTAAGGCACAAGGAAGCAAAGTGCCTTGCCCAACATCACCCAGACGAAAAGGGGCAGAGCCACGATTAGAACCCAGGTCTCGGAGCTCGCTGTTGGGTAGGGATTGTCACTGTCTGTTGCCGAATTTTATTTTCCAAGTGCTTAGTACAGTTCTCTGCACATGGTAAGTGCTCAATAAAAACGATTGAATGAATGAATTAATTAATAGCACAGGCAGGATTAGAACCAAAGTCCCGTTACTACTACCAGTACTCTTTGCCTCTCCCTGGGCCCAGACACCTTTTTTCCCTGGAAAGTGATGGGAGAAGATTCCCTTCTCCTCCTCCCCTCCAGACCTCTGCCGGCCAAGGTTTGTTCACTGGCTCCCCTGCCACACCCTGGGTTCACACACAGCCGCCGACACAACAAATCTGCTCGTGGTTCTCAGATGAAAATGAATCAGACTAAAGTCTGGTTGACTCCAATCAACTCCTTGCCATTAGCTTCAAAGCTTTTGACTGGTGTTCTCCTCCGTGTTTCCCTTCCCTCTTCACTAACTCCCCTCCAGCCCTTGGAAACAGATCTGCTCCCTGTGCCTCTCCAAGGACATTCCTTTCTCCAACACATGGCTCAGATACTTCCTTCTGCCCAAATCTCCCTCTCCCTCCAAATTTACCGACATTGCTATTTCTTCTCCCCATGCCGAATCAGCCCAGATTCCACCTCTGCGTTTACACGTTCACAACTACTCATTACTCTTCCCTATGTATAGATTCACATTACTATGGAAGAAGTAATTAAGCTGTGCATTCACATTTTCATGCTTATTTCCCCCTACCTGTAGATTAGTTTGGATCAGTCTAGCCTAGCAGACTGGCAAGTCCAGGAGGGAGGGATCGAATCTCTTACCTGTATTGTGTTCACCTAACATTTCTGCATGGAGGAGTTGATGACTGTGCTGGTGGTCTAGAACCAATCACACTCTCTCATTCCCTCCCTGTCATTTCCCACCAGAAACATTTTCTGACAACCAGGACCCAGTTCTGGCCAAAATGACTGCACAATAATGCTGATGCTGTGTTGCAGGGCCCCAGCCAGCTACTCAAACACACACACACACACACACACACACACACACACACACACACACACACACACACACACGCCCACCCGCACGCACGCACGCACGCACGCACGCACACACACACACACACAAGCTTCAACTGACTGTGGTCACTTACACATAAATACACACAGTCACACAAACCCACACCTATGAAGCAACTCATTCATTAATTTAACTATTTGCTAAAGCATCACTCCCCCCACTCAGAATCGTAGCTGGAGAGTTTCCACTACTCTACCAGTCTCAGCTACCAGATAGATCGTTAAGCAGAGGCATACCCATTCCTTTCCCACCTTGGGCAGTGGCTAGCAGGTGAGAGGCAATCTGCTACAAGTCAAAACTCGCCTGTGCTGTGCTGCAGTGTCATGGGAGAGAGTTGAGGAGGATACTCAGGTTTACTGCAGGGAAGAAGACAATGGTATACCACTTCTGTAGTTTTACCAAAAAACTCAACGGATAAACTACCAGAACATTTGCAGTTGGAGAATGGGGCGTTCCTGGAGAGATGTGTCCATTCATTCACTATGGGTCAGAGATGACACGATAGCATAAGAAATGACAAAGAAGCGCTCAAACATCTCTCTTCCCAACCCTTCACTGGCACCATGTATCTCTTCACATGAAACAAAAACACCTCACAATTATCTTCAAGGCTTGCAACCATGTGAGACTCACTCTAAATTCCCATTTTACAGATGTGGTATCTGAGGCACGGCGAAGCAAAGTGACTTGTCCGACATCACACAGCAGACAAGGGGCAGAGCCAGGATTAGAAGGTAGGTCCCCGAGCCGGTTGTTGGGTAGGGATTGTCCTGATCTGTTGCCAAATTGTACTTTCCGAGTGCTTAGTACAGTGCTCTACACACAGTAAGTGCTCAATCAACACAATTAAATGAAGGAATGAATGAAGAGTCAGGATTAGAACCCAGGTTCCCATACTACTACCACTACTTTTTTCCTCTCCTTGGGCCCAGACACACTCTTTCCCTGGAAGGTGATGGGAGAAATTCCCTTCTCCTCCTTCCCTCCATACCTCCACCAGCCAAGGCTTGTTCACTGCCTCCTCTGCCCCACCTTGGATACACAAACAGCCGCCGACACAACAAATCTGATTGTGGTTCTCGAGGAAAATGAAATAGATTGAAGTCTGGTTGACTCCAGTCAACTCCTTGGCACTAGCTTCAAGGTTTTTGACCAGTGTTCTCCTCTGTGTTTCCCTTCCCTCTTCACCAACTACCCTCTACCCCTTGGAAATAGATCTCCTCCCTTTTCCTCTCCTCCTCTTCCCTGCCCCATAGTCCCTTACCCTATCCCCTTCTCCTCCCCACAGCAATTGTGTATGTTTGTACATATTTATTACTCAATTTATTTCATTAATGACATGTACATAGTTATAATTCTATTTATTCTGATGGTGTTGTCACCTCTCTACTTGTTTTGTTTTGTTGTCCGTCTCCCCTTTCTAAACTGGGAGCCCGTTATTGGTTAGGGTCCTTCTCTATATGTTGCCGATTTGTACTTCCCAAGCACTTAGAACACTGCTCTGCACACAGTAAGCGCTTAATAAATGCAACTGAATGAATGAATGATTGAATGAAAAAGGAGATTCCCTTCTACAACACAAGGCTTAGATCCTTCTTTCTTCCCGAATCTCCCTCTCCCTTCAAATTTGCCCAGATTGATGTTTCTTCTCCCCATGCCGATTCAGGCCAATCAATCAATCAATCGTATTTATTGAGCGCTTACTGTGTGCAGAGCACTGTACTAAGCGCTTGGGAAGTACAAGTTGGCAACATATGGAGACAGTCCCTACCCATTAGTGGGCTCACAGTCTAAAAGGGGGAGACAGAGAACAAAACCAAACATACTAACAAAATAAAATAGAACAGATATGTACAAATATATAGAGTAATAAATATGTACAAACATATATACATATATACAGGTGCTGTGGGGAAGGGAAGGAGGTAAGATGGGGGGATGGAGAGGGGGACGAGGGGGAGAGGAAGGAAGGGGAAGGCCTCCTGGAGGAGGTGAGCTCTCAGTAGGGTCTTGAAGGGAGGAAGAGAGCTAGCTTGGCGGATGTGGGGAGGGAGGGCATTCCAGGCCCCGGGGGATGATGTGAGCCGGGGGTCAATGGCGGGACAGGCGAGAACTAGGCACGGTGAGGAGATTAGCGGCAGAGGAGAGGAGGGTGCAGGGTGGGCTGTAGAAGGAGAGAAGGGAGGTGAGGTAGGAGGGGGCGAGGTGATGGAGAGCCTTGAAGCAGAGGGTGAGGAGTTTCTGCCTGATGCACCGATTGATTGGTAGCCACTGGAGATTTTTGAGGAGGGGAGTAACATGCCCAGAGCGTTCTGTACAAAGACAATCCGGGTAGTAGCATGAAGTATGGATTGAAGTGGGGAGAGACTCGAGATTGGGAGATCAGAGAGAAGGCTAATGCAGTAGTTCAGACGAGATAGGATGAGAGCTTGAATGAGCAGGGTAGTGGTTTGGATGGAGAGGAAAGGGCGGATCTTGGCAATGTTGCAGAGCTGAGACCGGCAGGTTTTGGTGACAGATACCACCTCTGCCAGATACCACCTCTGCATTTACACATTCACAACTGTTCATTGCACTTCCCTACCTATAGATTCACATTACTAAGCACTTTTTAAGCTGTGCATCCAGCTTTCCATTCTTATTTCCCCCTAGCTGTAAATTATTTTAGATCAGGCTAGCCCAGCAGACTGGTAAGTCCAGGAGGGAAAGGATTGAACCTCTTACCTCCACTGTGTTCACCCAACATTACTGCATGGAGGAGTTGATGATAGTGCTCCTGGTCTAGAACCAATCACACTCTCTCCTTCCCTCCCTGTCATTTCTCACCAGAAACATTTTCTGACCTCCAGGACCCACTCCTGTCCGAAGTGACCAGAGCATAATGCTGATGCTCTGCTGCAGGGCCCCAGCCACGAAACAACTTCCATGTTAGCTGGATGGAGGTGGGTGAGGAGAGGGAGATGAGTGATGGTTGGGGCCACTGCACTGTCAAGTACGTACCCTCCTGAAAGCCCACCTGCCCCTCTGGGGATGTAGCCCTGCCCCAAAGCCCGAAATTGGTTCTGCGTGTGAGCACTTCCCCAGAATGGCTCCATCTCTTGCATCCCCATCATGGTTTCTCCCTCCCGCTCCACCACCCACTGGTCACACTCACTGAGACAGTGTAGGGTTGGAGGGCTCTGACCTCGGCTGGCTTGGGATGGTCCTCTCTCCACTCCAGTTCTTGGGTGCAGCTGGCTATGAAGGAAGGGACAGCATGGCACTCTCAGCCCCTCTCTGATCTCCTCTGGGTAGGGAGATGTTCTCCAGAGAGTTCCCCATCCCCAAAGATAAAGCAGCCACTGCTTCACGGGGAACCCCCAGAGGATCAACTCAGGTGGGACCTCATGTATTGGCCGATGCCAAAAGCCTCTGCCTGTGAGGTCCCTGAGGTCCTCCGGAGATAAAGGCCCAGTCCCTAAAGCTGCAGCAATGGTGGTGCACATCAGGTTTCCCGTGGAAGCAACAGCATCTGCATCCCAACGGTTTCTAGTGTTACTGACAATCTACAACAATTGTGGGTGATTTCAGCTTCATCTCATATACAACCTTAGACAATCAGCTTTATATTCAATCAGTCAATTGAATGATTTCTGATTGCAAAGCTAGACAGAGCAAGACATTCCTCTGAATCCATCCTATGATTCTCCCCCAGGGTGAGTGGGGTAAGACAGGAGATTGAGGTTTTGAGAATGGGATGATGGGAAGGAGAGGTTCCCGGCTTGAGGAAGAATAGGATGGAAATAGCTCCTCCTATTGTGATGATTTACCAACCTGGGTTCTGGAAACTAGAGTTCCGTCAGTGAATTTCTCTGTCCCCTTTCAAGCACCATTATTAAGATTATTATCATTTTTATTATCATCATCATCAATCGTATTTATTGAGCGCTTACTATGTGCAGAGCACTGTACTAAGCGCTTGGGAAGTAGAAATTGGCAACATATAGAGACAGTCCCTACCCAACAGTGGGCTGGTGTTAACAATTTCTGTTTCCACATCTGTCACATGATGAAGCTGAAACAAAATAATTCAATTGATCGATGGTATTTGTTGTATGTTTACTGTGTGCAGAACATTGTAGTAAGCACTTTGAAGAGTACAATACAACGGAGTTGGTAGAGTCAATCCATGCCCACAATGGGCCAGCATCCCAAATATTAAATTACAATCCAACCAGACACGTTTCCTGTCCCACAGGGGCTCAGAGTGTAAGAGGAAGTGAGAGTCCAGGAATGGTAAGACACTAACGACAGGTCACATAGCAGGCCAGTGGCCGAGCTGGGATTAGAACTCAGGTCATGTGACACCCATTCACATGCCATTTATCCATGAAGCCTCCTAGGAAATGCATTTTCACTCACTACCTAGTATTATCAGCCAACCTCCTAGACCTTGATAAATCCTGAATATCCAGCCTTGTTCTTTGGGCCTCTGGTTCAGTGGTATATATCTGGATATGCCTAAGGGCAATTCCTTTTATAAGGGGTGGCAGGGGATTATTGGTACGTGGACAGAGACATTTTGTCCCAGAATCGATACCGGGGCAATGTCCCCTTTAGGATCCTGCCCAGGGCAGCCTTCAGGTCCCTGTTCCTCAGGCTGTAGATAAGGGGGTTCACAGTGGGGGGCACCACAGTGTAGAACATGGAAACCAGCAGATCCAGAGCCGAGGGCGAGTCTGAAGGTTTGAGATAGACAAATGCTCCGGTAAATAGAAAAATGATGATGACAGTGAGATGGGGCAGGCAGGTGGAGAAAGCTTTGGTTCGGCCCTCAGAAGACGGCATCCTCAGCACGGCTGAGAAGATGAAGATGTAGGAGAGGATGATGTAAATGAAGCAGGCAGCAGAAAAGATAAACCCAGCAGCCACACTCACATCAATGGCAATGTGGACTTCAGAGCAGGAGATCTTCAGTAGGGGGGGACGTCACAGAAGAACTGCTCCACAGTATTGAACCCACAAAAAGTCAGTGAGAAGGTAGAGGCTGAAAGCAAGACTTCAAACAGACCCTCAATAAGCCATGATTCTGCTACCATGCACATACAAACTGTTTTGTTCATGATGAGCTCATAACGCAGGGGGGAGCAGATGGCGGCATAGCAGTCATAAGACATTGCATTTAGGATAAAAAAACTCTGAAGCGGCAAACAAGACCACTAGGAAGAGCTGTGAGGCACAACCCAGAAAGGAGATGAAGCTGTCAACGGTCAAGGAGTTGACAATGGATTTGGGACCGTTGTAGAAATGTAGCAGAGGTCTATGAAGGACAAGTTCTTGAGAAAGAAGTACATAGGGGTGTGGAAACGCTGGTCTACGATGGTGACAGCAACGATGAGGAGATTCCCCAGAAGGGCCACTAAATAGACAAGGAGGAACAGTATAGCATAAACCAGCTGCAGCTCTCGGATGTCAGAGAACCCGTGGAGGAGGAATTCAGCCACCGTGGTGATGTTGGTCATTTCTGGGAGACGATGCTGACTTCCTGGAAATAAAGAGGGGAACTTCAGTGTAGAGACACTGACATTCCCTCCAGAGTGTAAGTTTCTTTAGGGCAACTATCACTTCTACCAATTGTATCATATTGTACACTCTCGTTCACTTAGTACAGCGCTCTGCACACTGTAAGTGATCAATAAGTACGATTGATTCTCATTGAAATAAATAAAGCTGTTGTATTTATTAATCACCTTTACAGTTCAATAGTATTGATACATGTTGGAGCATGAAGACATCAATCAATAAATCAATGGTATTTATTGAGTACTCACTGTGTTCGGAGCACTATACTAAGTGCTTGGAAGAGTTCAATCCAACATTGTTGGCATATATTTTCCTGCCCACCAGGAGGTAACTGTATAGTGGGTAATTTTATACTTTGTATAAAACGTTGCCTAGAGAAACAACAATGATAAAATAGACCACAGCACTCCCATTATTTGGAGCCCTGCTACAATCCCACTTCCTTTAACAAGCTTTCCCATCACCCTAACTCACATCATTCCTGAATGAAGTGGTGTACAGCCTCCTTAGCACTTAGGTGCAGGTGTCCACTCAGTGCTTTTTTTAAAAAGTATTTTCATGTTTGCCTCTTTTTGGACGGGGGATCATTCACTTATTTTTCAGAACTTCTTAAGCACCCAGTACAGTGCACTGCCTCAAGTAGGCACTCAATAAATCATCTAACCTTTACTACTACTATTTACCTCTCCCTGGGTCCAAAGACACTTCTTTCTTTGGATGTGATGGGAGAAGATTCCTTTCTCCCCTCCCCTCCAGAGTACTACCAGACTAGGTTTCTTCACCGCCACCCCCACACCACTCTGGGCACAAACACAGCTTCTTACACAAGTAGACAGATTATGGCTCTCCCTGTATGGAGGAAAATCATCATCATCATCATCATCAATCGTATTTATTGAGCGCTTACTGTGTGCAGAGCACTGTACTAAGCGCTTGGGAAGTACAAATTGGCAACATATAGAGACAATCCCTACCCAACAGTGGGCTCACAGTCTAAAAGAGATAGATGAATCAGGGATTGAATAATAATTATAATGCTGGCATTTGTTAAGCGCTTACTATGCGCCAAGCACTGTTCTAAGTGCTGAAGTTTGGTTGTCTCCAATCAACTCCTGACTATTGGCTCCAGGGTTCTCCACTGTCTCTCTCCTCTCTGCTTCCCTCCCCTCTTCACTTAGTCTGCTGCAGCCCTTGGAAATTGACCTTCCCTCTGTCCCTCTCTCGACTCTTTGGTTTCAGATGTGTCTTTCTGCCTGGAATTCCCTCTCTTTTCATATAATAATAATGATGATGATGGCAGTTATTAAGCACTTACTATGTGCCAAGCACTGTTCTAAGCGCTGGGGAGTTACAAGGTGATCAGGTTGTCCCGAGGGGGGGCTCACAGCCTTCATCCCCATTTTACAGATGAGGGAACTGAGGCACAGAGAAGTGAAGTGACTTGCCCAAAGTCACACAGCTGACAATTGGTGGAGCTAGGATTTGAACCCATGACCTCTGGATCCCCAGCCCGGGCTCTTTCCAATGAGCCACTCTGCTTCTCATATCATTCAGACCACAGCTCTCACCATCTGCTGAATCCTTCTGAAATCCCACATTCTCCAGGAGAACTTCCCAGGTTAATGTTTTTTCTCACCAGACCCTATCAGCCCAACTACCACCTCTGAACTTGTACATTCACAACCACTCAAAGCACTTCCTTACCTAGAGATTTACACTCTTATGTAAGCACATTAATCTGCATACCCATTTTTCCATTCTTCGTCTCCCCAACTGTAATTAGTTTTTTAATCGGTTTCACTCAGGAAATCCATGGGGTCAGGAATTACATCTCTTACCTGTATTGTGCTCTCCCAACATTTGGGAAGACCTCCTGCATGGAGTACTTGATGATAGGGCTAGTCGTTGTCCAGAACCAGTCAAAACTTCTCTTCCCTGTCTGTCATTTTCCCACCAGAAATATTTTTGATGTCCGGGACCCACTTCTGGCTAAAACAACCACAGCATAATACTGACTCTGTGCTGCAGTGTCACAGCCAGGCTGGTATTTGTCATGGTAGCGGGAATGGAGATGGGTGAGAAAGGGGAATTGTGTGATGGTCGGGGCCACTGTATTGACAGACACTTGCCCTCCTGCCAGCCCGTCTGCCCCTCTGGGGATGCAGCCCTGCTGTGGACTCCAACTTTGGCTCCGTGTATGAAAGTCTCCTCAAAATCCACCATCTCCCGAATCCCCATTCTAATCCTTTCCTGCCGCTCTACCCTGCTGATCCCACTCACCAGGGCAGCGTGGGACCTGGGGGCAATGACCTCTGCTGGGATGATCCCCTTCCAGTTCCTGGGTGCAACTTGCTTTGAAGGGACAGTGTGGTGGTCTCAGCCCCTCACTGCTCTCCCGTTGGTGCTGAGATGTCCTCCAGATGGTCCCCCATCGATAAGGCAGCCTCTGCTCTATGGGGAGTCCCTGGAGGACTGGCTCAAGTGGGACCTTGTAGCCTGGGCAATGCTAGAACCCTCTGCTCATGATGTCCCCGAGGCCCCATAGAGGTGAGAGTACGATCTCTGAATCTATAGCAGTGGCACTGAACCGCGGCGTTCCCATAGAAACAAAGGCATCTGCAACCAAATACTGCAACAGTTTCTGACGTCTACCAACCATCTATATCAACTGTGGGTGAATTCAGCTTCGTCTCATTTACAACCTCAGACTATCAGTCTGTCATTCAATCATCCAGGGGGGAAAATTCGTTACTTTCTGACTGCAAATCTAGAGAGAGCAAGAGATGTCTCTGAATCCATCCTAAGGTGCTCTCCCAGGCTGAGTGGGGGTGGGGCATAGGACTGAGGCTTTGAGATTGAAGTGATTGGGCTTAAGAAGGAATAGGACAGAGGCTATGCTTTGTCCTCCCTTGAATTCAGTATCAAAAACGGCTCCTCCTACTGGGATGCTTTTCTAACCTGGGCTGTGGAAACAATTGAGTTCCTTCCGGTGAATGACCCTGTCCCTTTTCAAAGTATCTCAATGACCCTCAAGGAAAATGAAGAAATAATCTGTCGGTCTCAGAGCCCCCTCCGATCCCTGGCTCATTCATTCATTCAATCATATTTATTGAGCACTTACTGTGTGCAGGGCACTGTACTAAGCGCTTGGGAAGTACAAGTTGGCAACATATAGAGACGGTCCCTCATGCTACTTCACCTGACTGGAACTCCTTTACTCTTCCAGTCCATCAGACCACGACTCTACCCATCTTCAAATTCCTTCTGAAATCACCACCTCCTAGAGAATACCTTCCCCGATCAATTTTTCATCTCTTTAAGCCACTTCCTCCCAACACTAATTGGCATTTTGGACCAGTTATGGACTTAGTCACTCACTCCCACCGCTTGAAGCTCTCTTCATAATGACTATACAAACTGTAGTCTCAAAACTCACCTGTTCTGAGCAGCAGCAGCATGGGAGAGAGTTGAGGGTGTAGAGTTAGGATTACTGCATGGAAGGAGGCAGTGGTACACCACCTCCTTATTTTTACCAAGAAAACTCTATGGATATGCTACCAGAGCGATTGCAGATGGAGGTGGGGCGTTCTGGAAGAGATATGTCCATGGCAGCGCTATAGGTCAGAGACAACTAAACAGCATAAGACGTCTTGATGCAAACATCTATCTCCTTTTCTATTTTTCCCTCCATTCCTTCCTATTCTAGGCAATTTATTCTGTATCTATCTCCCTCATTATATTGTAGTCTCCTAGATAACAGGGACAATGCATTTTTTTTACTCTCCTTTACAGTGCTTTGCACCCAGAATGTGATCGGCAATTATAATTGATTGATTGATTGATGGAAGGATGGATGGAGGGATAAGAGGATGAATTGATAAGACAGATGGAGCTGTAACCATACTGTCTCCATTCTCCCGTATTGTCCCCCATTTTCCAACTTACATACCCACTCCAAGTAATCTTAAAGTGCATATTAGCACAATAATTATTAATAACGTTTTTATTAAGAGCTTAGGTGCCAAAAAACTGTTCCAAGTGCTTGAATGAAAACAAAATAATCAAAGCAGACACATTCCCTAGCCCACAGAGTCTGTATCGAATTCCCACTTTACAGAGAATTCTAGAGATGTTAATTCCTTGATTCAAGGTCACACAGCTGTTCAGCGTCAGAGTCGGGATTGGTACTTTCGTCTCATCACTCCCAGTCACACGTTCGTTCCATTAGTACATGATGCCTCCCTAAGAATGAATGGATTGTCAGTCACACACTAGATTCATCAATCACTCTCCGAGACTTGGACAAATCCTCACTCTCAGGACTATCTCTTTGGAGTTGTAGGACACATTTGTATGTGGATAAGTCCTTGAGCGGGTATCGTGTTGAGGGATGGGATCATCAGCACAAGGAAAGACACAGCTTATCCCACAGGAGCCACCGGGCATTTCCCCCTTTTAGGGTCCTCCCCAGGGCGGCCTTCATGTCCCTGTTTCTTAGGCTGTAGATAAGAGGGTTCAGGGTAGGAGGCACCACGGCATAGAACACAGATACTAGCAGGTCAAGGGCCGAGGAAGAGTATGAGGGAGGCTTGATATAGGCAAATATTGTGAAGAGGAAAACTGTGACAACGGTGAGGTGGGACAGACAGGTGGAAAAGGCCTTGTTCCGTCCCTCAGAGGATGGAGTCCTCAGCGCGGCTGAGAAGATGCAGACATAGGAAATGATGATGGAAGTGAAAGCGACGACAACTAAGACTACTGCAACAGCCACGATCACATCAATAGCAACGTGGTCCTCGGAGCAGGAGATCTTCAGCAGTGAGGGGACATCACAGAAGAACTGCTGGACAGTGTTGGACCCACAGAAGGGCAACGTTGAAACTGAAAACAAGACTCCAAACAGACTTCCGCTGAGCCAAGAGGCAGCCACCTTCTGCACACAAGCCCATCTATCCATGACGAGCTCAGCGCAGGGGGCGGCAGATGGCAGCAGAGCGGTCGTACGACATCGCCGTGAGAAGAAAAAACTCTGAACCAGCAAACCAGATGGCCAGTAAGACTTGAGAAGCACAGCCCAGGAAAGAAATGGAATTGTTATTAGCAGGGAGACGGCGATGGATTTGGGGATGGTGATGGAGATAAGAAACAAGTCATTGAAAGACAAGTTCTTAAGGAAGAAGTACATGGGCTTGTGAAGGTGGTGGTCCAGGGTTGTGATAGTGATAATGAGGAGATTCCCCAACAAGGCCACCACATAGATAAGGAAGAACAGCACGGCGTGGACCAGCTGCAGCTCTTGGGCATCGGAGAACCCCAGGAGGAGGAATTTGGTCACCGTGGAGATGTTGGCCATTTCTGGGATATGAGGTTGTCTCCCTGCACAGGACAATAGAAATCTTAAATTTAGAGACACCAATAGCATGGATGAAGGGATTGACATTCGTTTCAATAGGAGTAAATTAATCAGTTGTATATGAGCACTTCAGGAGTTCAGTAATATTAGAGCATATGAGCCCTGCTTTCAGTGAGTTTCTATATTATTGGAATCTCTAAGTTTCCAGTCCTGTAGAAACAATGTGGCCTACTGGAAAGAGCACAGCCTTGGGACTCAAAGTTTCTGGCTTCTAACCTCAGCTCTAGAATATGCCTGCTCTGTGACCTTCAGAAATTCACTTAACTTTTCTATGCCTCAGTTTTCTTATTTATAATTTGAGGGTTCAATACCTGTTCTCCCTTCGACAGAGACTCTGTTCTCTCCAGATTCCATGTTGTACTCCAGCATTCAGTTCAGCGCTTGACACATAACAAGATCTTAAAAAATGCCACAATATTATTATTAGTGGAGGAGAACAAAACTAAAATAGATTACAGCTAGGAGAAGGTTAGAGAGTGTAAAGAGATGCATATAACACCTATGAAATGTCAATGATTTAATTTTGTCTTGTCTTATGCCATAGAGTCATCTCTGACCCATAGCGACACCTTGGACACTTCTCTTCCAGAAGGCCCCACCTCCATTTGCAGTCATTTTGGTAGTGGATCCAGAGAATTTTCTTGGTAAAAATACAGAAGTGGTTTACCACTGTCTCCTTCCACATGGTGAACTTGAGTCTCTGCCCTCGACTCTCTCCCATGCTGCTGCTGCCCAGCACAGCTGAATATGGATTCGTAGCAGATTGCCTTCCACTCGCTAGCCACTGCCCAAGCTAGGAATGGAATGGATATGCCTCTGCTTGATTCTCATTCATCCAACCACATTTATTGAGCGCTTACTGTGTGCAGAGCACTGTACTAAGCGCTTGGGAAGTACAATTCAGCAATTCTCCCGTAGTAGAGATTGGTAGGGTACTTGATTTAATATTTAACTTGATTTAATATTCATACAAAATTGTCCTTATATATAAGCATAATCATTCTTACAGTGACCCATACGTTGTTAGCACACACACATACACACACGTACATGCACACATGCTTCCAACGGACTCGTTGCTTACACATACACACACATACTGAAAATCGTAAAAACACACACACATATATATATACACAGAGAGAGAGAGAGAGAGAGAGAGAGAGTAACTTATTTAACTATTTCCTAAAGCATCCCTCAGACTACATATCTCCTCTCCTCAAAACCCTCCACTGACTATACGTGTCTTTTCAGATGAAACAAAAACTCCCCACAATTGGCTTCAAGGCTCTCTACCTCCTAGCCTCACCACACTTTTCCGGAGCTTAGTACGGTGCCCGGCACATAGTAAGTGCTTAATAAATACCACAGTCATCATCATCATCATCCTCTATTCAATCCATCTTCAGAGCTCCCAAGCCATCCTTCTAGTTGTAACTCACTCTTGACTTTCCTGTTTCCATGCTTTGCTCGGCCACCTCCCTTCCCAATCAGATAAACCACAGCTCCCCACACATTCAGAGCCCTGCTGAAATTCCTACGAGCTTCTCTAGATTAATTTCCCAGCACTCAAAACCATACGATCACTTCAGATAATTCTGGCATGAATGAGCTTATTAAAACCTCCGTAGCACCCATATAACACATATGTACTTATTTAGATAGTTATGTAACTACTTAAATGCTTAAATACTTGTGGGCTGAGAATATGTCAATTTGGAATTTGGTTGGTTAATCTCCTTATGGGCAGGGAACATGTCAACAAACTCTGTTGTATCTTGTTCCTTGTTCAGTGCTTGCCACACAGTAATCACTCAATAAATCCTGTTGATTGATTGATAGAGTGCACTGTTCTACGTGGGCATGCAGTAAATGTTATTACTCCTACCACAACTATTTATCTCTCCTTATGCTGAGATGCACTTCTTCCCTTGGAGCTGATGGGAGAAGATTCTCATCTATCCTCCCCTCCAGACTACCTCCCAAGATACAAGAAGGATAAATTCAGATAGCCAAGTTCTGCAGAATTCTTTGCCTGTTAAGACGAAGAGAAAGGCAAAATTAGGAAGAGTTGATCAGAACACTCCCTTGAAAGACAGGTTCCCCACCATTTAGCGCAGTGCTTGGCATGTAGGAAGTACTTAAAAATACCATAACTAGATAACCATGTCTTTCCCCGACACCAACTCTTCTTTCTGCATTTTGAAAATCCCAACAAATAAATAATAAATAAAGCAGATGTGAGTGTGTCCCAACAACCACTTATAGACTGGTTGAGGATACGACAGGGCCTGTTATTGAGAGGATGATCCTGCTTTTCTGTGCCACCCCACTCTGCTGCCATCTTTATCAACTGTCTTGCAGGGTGTGCTGTTAGCTACAGCAGGGCTAGACTGGAGAGCGAGAATAGTTCACTGCAAACCATCACTGCTACTTCATAAGCAATTCAAGAGCAAGTCTAACTGATTGAGGGATACCTCATTCTTGCACCCACTGGGGAATTTAAATGTCAGTGGATCCTCCTCCAACTTAAAGAAACCTTCTCTCTTAGATTCACCCCAAAGCCCTCCATACAACTCGGTTTTGGACTGAATAAAAAAATAAAATAAATAATGGTACTTGTTAAGCACTTACTATGTGCCAAACACTGCTCTAAGCAGTAGGGTGTATATATAAATTAATCAGTTTGGACACAGTCCCCATCCCACATGGGGCTCAGAGTTTAAGTAGGAGGGAGTAAGACTTAATCCCCATTTTACAGGTTAAGTAACTGAGGCAGAGAGAAGTTAAGTGACTTGTCCAAGGTCGTACAGCAGACATGTGACAGAGCCAGGATCAGAATCCAGGTCCAGCCGTTATAAATGGAGCAAGACCTAGGGGCACCATGGTGCCCCAAGGGGGGCAGGGGGTGGGGAGGGCTCCTTTTCAATTTGCTCCATGGTGACATAGGACACAAAGTCTGTGATAGAATGGGATGACTTGCAATGCTGACTGGGATATTTTGACAAGCAGAGTGAGTCGTGGAAGGCCCAGTGGGAATCACAACTACTCAAGTTGTGAGTAGTTCTGGACTGTGAGTCCGTTGTTGGGTAGGGACCATCTCTATGCGTTGCCAACTTGCACTTCCCAAGCGCATAGTACAGTGCTCTGCACACAGTAAGCGCTCAATAAATACAATTGAATGAATGAAAAGTAAACTCATGCAATGGGAATTCCACGTGCACCCACTCCCCCAAACATACAGAACTAGGACCCCTACCCCCACCCAAAACACCTATAACACACCCACATAAACCGTTAGCTGCAACAGAGGCTTCCCCTCTAGTCCATAGGCTCTTTATGGACAGGTACCATATCAATCTACACTACTGTACTGTATTCTCCGAAGAACTTAGTGTGGGGCTATGCCTGAACTAAGCACACAATAAATACCAGTGATTGCTTTTTTTCACACCTACACAAACAATCTGATTGAGAATCCACGCACTCCCTTACCCCAAAAAGGACAATATTTGCTGCTGCTGCTGCTGATAATGCTAAGCGCTTAGTACAGTGCTTTGCACATAGTAAGTGCTCAATAAATACTATTGATGATAATGATGACGGCTATGAAGAAGTGTTCCATGGAAATGTCAGGCAGATCTCACTCTGTAGACTTCGAGCCTGAGATTTTGTATGTGGGAATCCGTTATAGTGTGAGTGGCATCTGCAATGTGACTCACACACCTTCATCCTTAGCCACCTTGTGCCCCTTGGGTAAGGAGTTCAATAAGCAAAATGTTGGCCAGGAGTGCAGCACAATACCAAGGGAGACAGTGCCCCAGCCCAAACTAAAACCTCATGAGCTTCTGTCTCCCCAGAGTGGCCCTTCTCTCACATTGAATTCCTGGTCCCTTCCTACTCTGGTTACAGTCACCTGGGCAGTGTGGGGTTGTCAGTCCAGGATGGTCCCTGTACCCCTCGGGTTCCTTGGTGGTACTGACCATGAAGGGAAAGTGTGGCTCTCAGCCCTTCTCTACTCTCCTGCTGATACCGAGATGCTCTTTAGATGGTTCCCCATCCCTGTAGATAAAGCAACTGCTGCTCTGAGGGGAATCCCTAGAGGACAAGCTCAGAGCTCCACAGAGGGACCTCATGGATCTGGATGATGTGAGCACTCTCCCTTCACAGGGTTCCTGAGTCCCCGTGGACATGAGGTCCATGTAGCTGTTGGGCTGCTGATCTACAAGGTTCCCGTGTTCCATCATCTATGTTCCAACATCTCAGAGGCCCTCTTTGTTAATGATATTCTGGTCAACTGTGGTTTTAGCTTCATCTCATTCACAACCTCAGACAATCAATCTGTTGATAAAATAATAGCACTAATAACAATAATAATAATGGTATTTGTTAATCACTTACTATGTACCAAGCACTGGGGTAGATACAAGGTGAGTAGACTGTCCCACGTGGGGATTCCAGTCTTAATCCACATTTTATAGAAGAGGTAACTGAGGCACAGAGAGTTTAAGTGGCTTGCCCAAGGTCACACAGCAGACAAGTGGCAGAGCCGGGATTAGAACCCATGTCCTCTGACTCCCAAGCCCATGCTCTTTCCACTCAGCCAAGAATCAATCAATTGTATTTTCTGATGCCTATGCAGTGCAAATCTAATGAGAGTTAGGAATGTATGGGTATTCCCCCTAAGAACCCTCTTCCCCAAGCAGTGTGGGTGGATAAATATGGGCAGGGCAGGAGGTTGAGGGGTTCTGAGATAGGGGTGATGGGAAGGAACTACAGGGACCAGAAATCCCCAGCTTGAGGAGGAGTAGGGTGCAGCCTTTGCTTTGTCATCTTGTAACTCGGTTTTGTAACCAGGTCCTCCTGACGGGACACTTTATCAAACTGGGGTGCGGAAACAACTGGCTTCCTTCCAATCAATGACCCTGTCCCTTTTCAAAGTATATGACTCTTCCTCCTGAGGAAGGAGAAATAATCTGTGGGGCTGGGCCTTTGGACTCCAACTCACGCTTGCTAAAATCGTGCTCTCCTTACAGGCTCACCACAGACATTCACACTCAGTCGAAGTGCAACCAATGCAAGTTATTGATCTGCTGTTAGGTTGCCCAGATCTTCACTGGTTTGAAAGCTCCTTGGAGGCAGTGACCACTTGTCTTGTTCTGTTGCACTATTCCCATTTCTTCAATTAGTTTCCCACTCTCAGCAGGGAGTCAATAGACATCAGCATTTAATTAATTGATACCAAATAAACACCAATGTTGACCGACAACTATAAGACACGTTGACCCCCAGAAATGCCCTGCAGAATCTGGAGTTGGCAAACCCCACCTGAAGCGCTGAATTGTGGAGAGCTGTTCTCTGCCAGAGAAGCAGTGTTCCATAAGGGTGAAGAGCCAGGGAAGACCATTGTGGGGTTAAACCACGCAGGGGATTCTAAGGGAAATATAATGGGTTAGGGTTAGGGTTAGGGTTAGGGTTCAGGTTTGGGTTAAGTTTTTAGTTAGGATTAGGGTAAGGGGTAATATAAGGATGTGGGTTGTGGTTAAAGTTAAGTTTAGGGTTAATATCTTAATTCAAAGAGTTAATTAAGGATTATGCCGAAACAAAACCCTGCACTAGCCCAGATAACATCTATGTTGAACCTAAATTCTGCCAAGGACATATGGCAATACACAGAACTTCCTATATCTGCACAAATTGTCAGAAGTGGACCAAAGAGCTGTGCCTTCCGCTGGCAAGATATACAGTTCCGGGAATGACTCCCAGCCCTTGACTGAGCTTGGAAATTTGTGTCCGCCCTTTAAGGGACTGGTCACTTAGCAGGTGAAAGAGGCACCAGAATGAACCCAGGGGTCGGGGAAGATCTGGAAAGTCACGGTCAGTGAGTTGGGGTAAGTGAAGTCTGGATTTCTCTGAGGCACACACTCTCCCAAGTTATTTTTACAGAGTAGGTAGTAAATCAATACTATTGATTGATTGAATATCTGTCCCGGTGATAGTTATGCTTGCCTGAGCCATAACACTTAACCAATTAGTGATATTCATCGTGCACTTACTGTGTGCAGAGCACTGTACAGAGTTCTTGGAAGAGAACAACAGAGTTTATAGACATGTCGCCTGCCCACAATTGGGCCACAGTCTAGGGTCGGGGGATTGGTCAGACATTGATATAAATATAAATAAAGTATGGGTATGCAAATAAGTTCTGTAAGGCTGGGTACCCACCCCTCCTTAAGAAGAGTTTGTTCGTTACTCTTGCACACATTGAAATCCCTCACTGTCGAGATTTCAGACAAGAAGGACAGCTATGCCACTGGAGATTCTCTCTGATTAAGGAGGGGAATACGAGAGAAAGGAAGCAGACATTTTAACCCAGAAGGGAGAGCGAAGGAGTCTTCCCTTTAGGGTCCTTCTCAGGGCAGCCTTCATGTCCCTGTTCCTCAGGCTGTAGATGAGAGGTTTCAGGGCTGGGGGCACCATGGTGTACAACATGGACACGAGCAGGTCCAGCACTGAGGGGGAGCCTGAGGGTGGTTTGAGATAGGCAAAGGCACCATTCCCTATGAACAAGGTCACCACCATGAGGTGCGGCAGACAGGTGGAGAAGGCTTTGGCCCGGCCCTCCGTGGACGGCATCCTCAGCACGGTGGAGAAGATGCGCACATAGGAGAATGTAATATAAATGAAGCAGATGACAGCTAACACTACCCCAGCAGTCACACTCACATCGATGGCACTGTGGTCCTCAGAGTAGGAAATCTGCAGCAGGGAGCGGACATCGCAGAAGAACTGTGGGACAGCATTGGACCCATATAAAGGCAGGGAGAACGTGGAAGCCAAAAGCATGAAGCCAAACACGCTCCCTATGAGCCAGGAAGCTGCCACCATTTTCACACAGACCCCTCTGCTCATCATGACCTCATAGCGCAGGGGATAGCAGATAGCAGCATAGCTGTCATAGGACATCGCCGTGAGGACACAAATCTCTGAACTGGCAAACAGGACCCACAGCAAGAGCTGTGCGGCACAGCCAAGGAAGGAGATGGAGCTGTTGTCGGTCATGGAGTTGAGGACGGACTTGGGGACGGTGGTGGAGATGAGGCAGAGGTCGAGAATGGACAGTTTCTTAAGAAAGAAGTACATGGGAGTGTGGAGCTGCCGGTCAAGGGTGGTGACGGTGATGATGAGGAGATTCCCTGTCAGGGTTGCCAAGTAGACCAGGAGGAACAGCACGGCATGGACCAGGTGCAGCTCCCAGACATCGGAGAACCCCCGGAGGAGAAATTCAGTCACCATGGAGAAGTTTGTCATTGGGAAATGATGTTGAATCTCTGCATGGGACAAAGGAAGGATCAAATTTAAAGATACTGATGGGGTGAAGAAATCAATAGGAAATTTGCCAGTAATTCTATGAGAGGGGCAGCTGGTGGCACATTGACAGTTGTTGATTACAAAATGACCTAGAAAATTGGGAAAATTGCTTCCACATAATTACAGGGGACTCCCAAAGAAGTGTTAGCAAAATAATGCTGCAAGTGGGGACAAAATGATAAGGATGTAAGACAGAAAAGTAGTTGTAGAAATAATAACAGTAATAGCAGCAAAAGCAGTGGTTCAAGCAAGTAGTAGTAATAGTAGTTGTGGAAATAGTAGTAGCGGTAGTAATAATGGTATTTATTGAGCACCCAATGGTCAGAGTCCCCTTCTCTGCAACACTAATTCTGAGTGATGGAGAATGGTGTGTTGTCCAGGAGAATAATGAGAAGTGGAGGAGGTTTTTATTCACAATTACCCCTTCCCCTGATTTTAGGAGTGGACAAAAAGGAGTCTCTTCAAGATTTCCAATGGCTAAACAGAAAATAGTCTGGCTTGGGAAGTCCAGCAGTATGAGGCCTCTGGCCTGACAGAGGGATGGGGGAGATCAGACGATGAATCGGTGTTGTTTATAGAGCACTTACTGTGTGCTGAGCACGGTATTCAGCGCTTGGAAGAATATAATACAACAGAGGTGGTATATTAAGCCCATAATGAGCTTACAGTCTAGAGGAGGAGACAGACATTAAGATAAATGCATAGTTTATGGGTATAATTTATGGACATAATCCCAAAATGGGGAAGAGAGTGTTCTAGCATGAACAGTGGATGAACAAAGACCCTGTGACTGAGAAGCTGAGCAGAGGAATTGATTCCAGTAGTAGTAGCTTTTGCTGCAGCATTTCACACCCTCTTGTAACTTCCAGTCCTGCTGAGGCCTGGTTTCTGCTCCTGCAAATCCGCCTGCCCCATGGCCCTGCCCTGAACCCCAAGCAGAGACTGAAGTGAGCATCTCCCCAGAATGGCTCCATCTCTCACATCGACCTGCTGGCCCCTCTGTGCCCTTCCCAGCCCCAGTCACACTCACCAGGGCAGCGTGAGGCGGGGGGACTGACCTCTGCTGGGTTGGGATGGTCCCCCCTTCCCTCAGACTCCTGGGTGCGGCCGGCCATGAAGGGACAGTGCGGCACCTTGAGCCTCTCTCTGCTCTTCCCTGGACGCTGAGATGCTCTCCAGAGCCTCTCCCTGTAGATAAAGCAGCTGCTGCTCTGTGGTATATCCTTGGAGGACTGGCTCGGGTGTTGCCGAGGGACCCCGTGGCCTGGGTGACATGAGAACCTATTGGCCTTGTCGTCCCTGAGGCCCGTCAAGACAAGGGTCTGGTCCCTGAAACTGCAGCAATGGCTCTGGCTCGTGGGATTTCCATGACAACAGCAGCATCTACTTCCCAGTGTCTTAAAAGTTCCCATCACTAGGGATGATTTGGGTTACTTGTGGACAGATTTAGCTTTGTCTCTTTGATGACCTCGCACAGTTAATCATTCAATCAATGAAGTACATTTGCTGACCTCTACAGAGTGTGACACTCTAAGCTTATTATAGGCAGAGGACATGTCCGCCGAGTCTGTTATAATGTACTCTCACAAACATTTAGTATAGTGCTCTGCACACAGCATTCAATAAATACCTTTGAAATTAGAGTGAGAGATGCCTTTGAATCCATCTTAAGACCCTCTCGCAAGCTGAGAGGGGAGGGTCCAGTGTGGGTGGGACAGGGGGCTGAGAGATTCTGAGATTGGGTTCATTCATTCATTCAATCATTTATTGAGCACTTACTGCGTGAAGAGCACTGTACTAAGTGCTTGAGAAGTACAAGTTGGGAAGGAACCACTGATAGAGACCACGTGCACATGAGGGGGAAATCCCTGGTTTGAGGAGGAATAGGACAGAGCCTACCCTTTGTCTTCTTGTATCTTGGGATTGGAATCAGCCCTTTCTGCTGGGAAGCTGTATCATCCTGGGGAGTGGAAATCACTGAATTCAATCTAATCCTTTTCAAAGCATCTGTCTGTCGCTCATGGAGAATGGAGAAATAATCCATGGGCTGGGCCTCTGGGTTTAAAGTCAAGCTTGCCAATGTTGTGCTCTCCTCCTGTGATCAAAACAGAACTCTACACTTAGTAGATGCCTAACAGTTGATCGGTCAGTCAGTCGATCGTATTTATTGAGCACTTACTGTGTACTTGGGAAAGTACAATATAACAGACTCATTGCCTGCCCACAATGAGCTCACAGTCTTTGTTACTGTAGAGTTGGTGTTAGGCTTGGAGTTAGGGATGAGGTGGATGTTAGAGTTAAGGTAAGGACAAGCAGTAAGGTTATAGGGGTAGAGTCAGGGATAGTACCAGGGTTAGGGAAAGTGACAATTCAAAGGGATAAATTAAGATTCTGTTAAAACAAACAACTGTGTTTTCCTCGATATAGCTAGTGTCCTTTATAATTGAAGTAGACACAACTGACAGTGAAGTTCAAGTATGGATGTGTGAGAGAATGAAAATGCTAATGTGGGATTGTTAAGTGCCAGGGCACTGTACCAAATGCTGGGGTAGATAATGATGATAATGGCATTTATTAAGAGCTATGTACAAAGCACTGTTCTAAACGCTGGGGAGGTTACAAGGTGATCAGGTTGTTCCACGGGGGACTCACAGTCTTAATCCCCATTTTACAGATGAGGTAACTGAGGCCCAAAGAAGTTAAGTGACTTGCCCAAAGTTACACAGCTGACAATTGGCGGAGCTGGGATTTGAACCCATGACCTCTGCCTCCAAAGCCCGTGCTCTTTCTACTGAGCCACGCTGCTTAAGATTGTTCTAAAGACAAGACTGTTCTAGATACAAGATAATCAGGTTGGACATAGTCCCGGTACCACATGGGGATCACAGTTTAAGTTGGAGGGAGAGGATTTAATCTCCATTTTACAGATGAGATAATTAAGACAAAGAGACTTGGCAAAGGTCACAGAGCAGACAAGTGATAGATCTAGAGTTAGTACCCAGGTCCTCCAGATTCATTCAATCGTATTTATTGAGTGCTTACCGTGTGCAGAGCACTGTACTAAGTGCTTACCGAACTCTGTCCACTAGGCCATGATGCAGCTCAGGGACTAACTCCCCACTGAGGACACTATTCTCCTGGGAAAATCAATTCCAAATGACAATGCTATGACTTAAGTGGCATTTTCCAGGAAGGCTGGTGCTATTCATTCATTCATTCATTCATTCACTTGTATTCGTTGAGCACTTACTGTGTGCAGAGATCTGTACTAAGCGCTTGGGAAGTACAAGTTGACAACATATAGACAACAGGGAGGCAGCGTGGCTTAGTGGAAAGAGCACGGGCTTGGGAGTCAGAGGTCGTGAATTCTAATCGTGGCTCTGCCACGTCTCAGCTGTGTGACTTTGGGCAAGTCACTTCACTTTTCTGGACCTCAGTTCCCTCATCTGTAAAATGAGAATGAAGACTGTAAACCCCATGTGGGACAACCTGATTACGTTGTATCTACTCCAGTGCTTAGAACAGTGCTTGGCACATAGCAAGAGCTTAAGAAATACCAACATTATTATTATTATATTCACGGTCCTTACCCAACAGTCTAGTATGTTTCAGCTCATAAGGCAGAAGATATACCTAGTCTGACCTATTCTGTCTACGGAAATGAGGAGATTGTTCTAAACAAGTGTCACCAATGAGTGACACACGTTTAGGTGCAAAGATCTGGTCACTGACGAGTGCTGGGGTCATTCACTTGGTCCAAACTAAGTCCAGCGGGGAAGGGATGTTGACATCACATCCCCAAGATGGAAGACATTTCCCACCCAGAATCTTCCCCAGGGAGGCTTTTATGCCTCTTCCTCAAGTTGTAGATGAGGGGATTCAGGGCAGAGTTCACCACAGCATAGAATACCAGCAGGTCCAGTATTGAGGGGGAATCAGAGGACAGCTTCGCTTAAGCACAGAAAAAAATCATGACAAAGAGAGTGACCACCACGAGGCGGGGCAAGAAAGTGGAGAAAACCTGGGTCCAACCCTCTGTGAATAATAATCGTAGTAATAATAATGATATTATAATTCTCTTCTCTGCTGAACTGGTATCCGCAGAACGGCAGAGAAGATGCAGATATAGGAGCAGAAATGGAAATAGAGCAGAAGACACGTAAGACTACCACAAAAATCACACCAACATCAATAGCGACATGGTCCTCAGAGCAGGGGATATTCAGGAGGGAGAGAGCACCACAGAAGTACTGCTGGACAGCGTTAGGCCCATAGAAGGATAAGGAAAATGTTGAAGCTGAAATCAAGATTACAAACAGAATCCTTCTGAACCAAGAAGCTGCCACCATCTGCACACAGGCTTTTTTGCTCTCCGTGACCTCATAGCACAGGGGGCAGTAGATGGTGGCATAACAGCTTTAGGACATCACCATGAGAACAAATTATTCTGCATCTAGGAAGAAAATCACCAGCCAGACTTGTACTGCACAGCTCAGGAAGGAGAGGGAGCTGCACTGTCAGAGGTATGAGAATGGATTTAGGGATGGTGACGGAGATGTAGCAGAGAACTAGGACAGATGTATTCTTGAGGCTCTTCCACACCTGGGGTTGTGGAAGTGCTGGTCGAGGGAGGTGATAGCAACAATGAAGAGCTTCCCTCTCAGGCAGGGCCACCGAGTAGACCAGAATAAATAGTGTGGTATGGACAAGCTGCAGCTCCTGGATGTCTGAGAAACCCAAGAGGAGGAATTTGATTACCAAAATAATGCTGGCCACATCCTGCAAATTGCCTCTGGGCATCATGGGATAGGATCTGATTTCAGACAAGGATGACAACACTCCAAGAGAGTTTCATACAGCAAGGTAATCCCCTTGTCCTGGAATGAATCTCAATCAGTAGTTTTTAATTGAGTGATTACTGTGCGCAAAGCACTGTACTAAGCACTTGGGAGAGTTCAATACAACAGAATTGGTAGAAACTCAGTAGCTCTCACCTCACCCAATATCGATCCATTGTTCACATCCTCCCTTCTGCTTGGAACTCCCTCTCTCTCCAAATCCAAAACATCACTACTCTCCCCACGTTCAAACACTTACTGAAATCATATCTCCTTCAAGAAGCCTTCCTGGACTAAGCTCTCAAAACCCCTGACACTATTTTCCCTTCCTTCTGCCTCTCCTGCACACTTAGTCCCATGCACAAGGACTTAGATATTACCCCCCCCACCCATCCCCTTTACTCAGTATCTATGTCCATATCCTTACACTCTGCTCCCCCTAATCTCCAGGAAGGCAGAGAGCATATCTACCAATTCTATCTATTGATGACATGTAGTGAGGGCTTACTACTTGGAGTGATACACACAACTCGGATGTTCACCATAACCTTCTGTGTATTCCATGAGATCCAGCAGTTCTTCTGCAATGGCCCCTCCCTGCTGAGCATCTCTTGTATTGAAACACATATTGTTTCTGATGCTGGCATGGCCTTTGGGATTGGATTCACTTTAACGTCTTTCCTTTCCATCATCATCTCCTATGTCCACATCTTCTCTGCTGCTCTGAAAATGCCATTCAGTGAGGGCTGGACCAAATCCTTGTCCACCTTCCTGTCCCACCTCACTCTCATCACGGTTTTCCTCTCTACGGCCACCATTGCCATTGCTTAAGATAAGCCCTCCTGAGACTCCTCCTCAATGCTGGACCATGAGGTACACTTCTACACGCTGATCCCCATCATATACAGACAGGAATAGGGTCATGAAGGCCACTCTGGAGAAGGTTTAGGAATGAAAGCCATTTCTCCATGATCAAAAACTGTTTTCTGCATCTGTCACTGTCCTCATTTCAGGACCAGTTTCATGCCGGGACCGAAGTCACCACGATGATGTTATTCTTCCACCCGTGGTGCTCCGATGTCCAGGAGCTGCAGCGCTCTCTATCAGCGGCCATGATGTGGAATCTCCTCATTTTCACTGTCACCAACCTCTACCAGAACCTCCACACCCCATGTGCTACTTCTTCAGACTCCTGTCCGTCCTTGACCTCTGCTTCATTCCTGTCACCATCCCCAAATCCATCCTCAACTGCCTCAAATATCCACTCAATATCTCTGCTAGGAGGTGCCTCTCAAGTCTTTTGGGTGATTTTGTTTTCTGCTCCAGGGATGTTCGTCCTCATGGTGACCTCTTATGACCCCTATGCCGCCCACTGCTGTCCCCTCCACTATGAGATCACAGTGAACCGAGTGGCCTGTGCAAAGGTGGCAGCTTCCTCTTGGCTCATTGGAGACTTGTTTGGGGTGTTACTGACATCGTCTCCTTTCTCCCCATCTTTCAAGAGACCCAACACGATCCAGTAGCTCTTCCGTGATGACTCCCCCTTCGTAAAGACCTCTTGCTCTGAAATCCATGTTTCTCTGAATTTGGTATTATTCTGCTGTCTCTCCTTCGCTGCCTTTTATTTCCAGATGTTCTTCCATGCCTCAGTATGCTTAATTGTCTAGAGCTGGGCCCGGGTGAAAAGCCCCCACAACCTTGGCATGTCATGAACTGGATCGAGATACTGGTCTCTTTGTCCGTGTGGAACTCAAAGGGAGGGCAGGCAGCTTCCCTAGGAATCTATGGAAAATCTTCATCGGAAGCAGGTGATTCCTTTTTCCAGAATGCCTTTATTCTCCTATCACCATGAATGATCAAAAATGGACAAATGACTGGAAAAGCGAATCCTAATATCATTTGGCAATTCACCAGCAGAGACAAATTTTCCTTCACGCTGAATATAACACTCAGCATGACTGACTGCCGCACATAAAAGAGGACGTAGAGTGCGACGAGGGTTATGACCCTCTTGGCCGCTCTGACCTCGGGCATCTCCCCAGGAGAGCGGCCGGGTCCGTGGAGATGCAGGACTCGTTGGTGGTGTCTGTACAGGATAAACAACACGTAGCCACTGGCCACACTCATGAGCAGTACGAAGAACAGATCCCTCAGGGAGAGCATGACCGTGATTACCAGAGCGGATTCTGCACTGACACCTACTTTTGTGCAATATTTGAGGTCTAACATGATTTGGACAAGGCTACTGTTCTGGGGGCCTTTCATGTGTATTAGTGTACTCAAGTCTATTAGCATACTGAGAATCCAGGACAGGAGGCAGGAGGGGATGATGCATCTAGGTAATTTGACTTTAATTCGTACCCAGCGGGAGGTGACGGGGCTGATGGTGACGGCCTGGAACATGCTTAGGAAGCAGGTGGTGCAGATGGCGAAACCTCGGGTCGTTCGGTAAAGATACATAAGGATTTTACATGCAACGTCATCTAGGAACTTTCTCTGTCCCCAGGCTGACATGGTCTCTGGGATTCCTATGGAAAGGAGAATTATGGTGTTGGCCAAAGTCAGGTGACTGAAAATCAAATCCAAGGAGCGGATCATGGGGCTTTTGGACACTGTGCGGATATAAAATAGGAGGAGAATCACATTCACTAGGATCCCAATGGTGACCTGTAATAGCATCACAACCCCAAAGGAGATGGCAGTACCATCCATTCCCTATAGTTTTTCATCAAAACCGGAGGAAGTCTCCTTCAGAGAAACCTGCGATGAAGGAGAGAGGAAGGGAAATGGAAATCTGCTCCAGTGGTTCAATCTAATTTAATCAAACAATCAATCATGTGTATTGAGTGCTTACCACACGCAGACCACTGTATTAAGTGCTTGGGAGAGTACAGCATAACGGAGTTGGTAGATACATTCCCTGCCCACAACAAACTTACAAGCCTCGAGACAGATACAGATATTAATATAAATAAATAAATTACAGATATTTACATAAGTGCTGTGGAGCAGGATTAGAACCCATGGCCTTCTGCCTCTTAGGCCTTTGCTCTAACCACTAAACCTTGCTGCTTCATGCCATGCTGTATCAATAACAATAATAATAATAATAATGGCATTTATTAAGCGCTTACTATGTCCAAAGCACTGTTCTAAGCACTGTAGACCACAGTCCCCTGAGCATGCTCAATCCCTCTGGCCAATAGCTGGACCTTCAGTTGATGATTATGGTATTTTTTGAATGCTATTTGTCCAGAACAGTTCTAAGTGCTGGAATAGAAACAAATCATTCAGGTCAGAAACAGTCCTTACCCCACATGGGGTTCACAGTCCAAGTAAAATGTAGAACAAGAATTGGTACTGATATTGATTGGTTAAGCACTTACCATGCGTCAAGCACTGGGGTAGACCCAAAGTAATCTTTGTGTAAACACAAAATAGAAGCAGCGTGGCTCAGTGGAAAGAGCACGGGCTTTGGAGTCAAAGGTCATGGGTTGGAATCCCGGCTCCGTCAATTGTCAGCTGTGTGACTTTGGGCAAGTCGCTTCACTTCTCTGTGCCTCAGTTACCTCATCTGTAAAATGGGGATTAAGACTGTGAGCCCTCCGCGGGACAACCTGATCACCTTGTAATCTCCCCAGGGCTTAGAACGGTGTTTTGCACCTAGTAAGCACTTAATAAATGCCATTATTATTTATTATTATTATTATCTGGCCAGACATAGTCCCTTTCCCACATGGGGATCGTAATCTAAGTAGGAGGAAGAACAGGCGCGCCTTGCGGCTCCCGGAAGGATCCTCTCCTCAGAGCGCCGCCATAGACGCCCGGGACTCCGTTCCCGAGAGACCTGCCCGCCCGCCCGACATCACAGCGCCCCCACGGACGCCCCCCTGTTTCCACCCCCCCCCCTTAGGCGACCTTCCTTAAAGTGCCCCTCATCCCCCTCTTCCTGGTCCGGTCCTGACTGACTCTCCCCCCGCCACCAGGTAAAAAGTCCTTGTTAGCACAATGTTACATTAACAACCTCATTGGCACATCCTCAGCCCTCCCATGCTAGTTGACTGTTCGCTCCACTCCCCAGGTATCTCTGCTCCCTGACCCCCCTTAACAGGCCCACCCTACTCCAGCACTTAATAGTTTGTATCTGCTCTCTGTGACATCATTATCGGCCAATTTTATTATTGCCATAGCATATTGATTGTTTACCTACACCCTGTGATGCCATCGCCTACTTATATCATTACTTCTGTTTTATTGCTTCTGCATCTCAATTGTTAACCTCCCGCTGTACTGTCACTCGCCCTGCTGACCTCACCATGAACTTTCAATTCCCTTGCTCCCAACTGCCATTCCCATTTCTCACCTTCCCCTTCCCCTCTCCCACCCAGCTTTTCCGCTCCCTCTCACCCACCAAGACCACTCCCCCTCACCCCCTACCAAGGATCCCTCTGCACCAGCGCCAGTCCTCCGCTCCTCCCTCCCGGCCCCCTCCCTCCCCTTCTCCCCTCCCCCACTCCATCCCAGTTCTCCTTTCCCATCGCCACCCCCCTTCCCACTATCCCCGCCCAGGCCCCGCAAACTCATCCCAATCCAAACCCTCCCCACCCCTCGCACCCTTCACCCTCCCTCCCCTCCCTCGACAGCTGCTGCCAAGTGTGGCCTCTGGAACCCCCGCTCCGTTTCAAGTAAGATCTCTTTCATCCTGGACCTATTCCTTTCCAGCTCTCTACTCCTCCTCGCCCTAACTGAAACATGGCTGTCTCCAGACGACACGGTCTCTTCTGCTGCTCTCTGCAGTGCAGGCCTCTTCTTCTCCCATTCCCCCAGACTCACCGGAAAAGGAGGAGGTGTCGGTTTCCTTATCGCCCCACAATGTCGCTTTCGCACTATCCCTCCTCCCCCTTCCCTTTCCTTCCCTTCCTTTGAAGCCCACATTATTCGCCTCTACCACCCCCTCCAGATTCTTGTAGCCGTCATCTACCGCTCTCCTGGCCCCACTTCCAACTTCTTTAACGACTTTGACCCCTTCCTCACCTTCATTCTCTCCTTCTCCATACCCACTCTGATCCTCGGAGGCTTCAATATCCACATGGATATCCCTAACGACTCCTCTGCCACCCGCCTTCTATCTCTCCTTGACGCTGCCAACCTCTTCCCCCACCCCACCTCACCCACTCACCAACTTGGTCATACCCTCGACCTCATCATCTCCTACCTCTGCACTGTGTCCACCCTCACCAACTCTGAAATACCTCTCTCTGATCATAATCTTCTCACCTGCCTCCGCACTCACACTCCTTTCCCCTGTAAATCCGTATTACTCCCTCACAGAGATCTCCGCTCTCTGGACCCCACCCATCTTTCGGAGCTCCTCACACCCCACCTCGCCGCCCTCTCCCCTCTACCCAGTCTTGATGATCAGATTACCGTTCTCAACTCTACCCTTTCTACTCAGCTAGACTCACTCGCTCCCCTTTCCCTTCGCCGCTCTCGTACCACTACTAACCCACAGCCGTGGATTACTACCACTGTCCGCCTCCTTCGCTCTTATGCTCGAGCTGCCGAACGCTGCTGGAGAAAGTCTAAACACCATGCCAACCTCGTTCACTTCAAGTTTATCCTTTCCTGCCTTAACTCAGCCCTCTCTTCTTCCAGACAAAACTATTTCTCCTCCCTTATTGACACCCATGCCCATCACCCCCGCCAGCTCTACCGTACATTCAACTCCCTTCTCAGGTCCCCGGTTCCTCGCCCTCCTCCTTCCCTCACCCCCAACGATCTGGCCTCCTACTTCATTAACAAAATTAAATCCATCAGGTCCTACCTCCCCAAAGTCACTTCCCCCACTTCTCCAACCCCCCGGCTCTCAACACTCTCTGCTACTCTCTCATCCTTCCCAGTGGTATCCTCAGAGGAGCTCTCCTCCCTCCTCTCAAGTGCTACTCCGGCCACCAGTGCTTCTGACCCCATTCGCTCTCATCTCATGAAATCTCTCGCTCCATCCCTTCTCCCCTCCTTAACTTCCATCTTCAACCGCTCACTCTCCACTGGTTCCTTCCCCTCTGCCTTCAAACATGCCCATGTCTCTCCCATCCTAAAAAAAACCCTCTCTTGACACCACCTCACCTTCTAGTTATCGCCCCATATCCCTCCTACCATTCCTTTCCAAACTCCTTGAACGAGTTGTCTACACGCGCTGCCTAGATTTCCTCAACATCAACCTTCTCCTCGACCCCCTCCAGTCTGGCTTCCGTCCCCTACATTCCACGGAAACTGCCCTCTCAAAGGTCACCAATGACCTCCTGCTTGCCAAATCCAACGGCTCCTACTCTGTCCTAATCCTCCTCGACCTCTCAGCTGCCTTCGACACTGTGGACCACCCCCTTCTCCTCAACACGCTATCTGACCTTGGCTTCACAGACTCCGTCCTCTCCTGGTTCTCCTCTTATCTCTCCGGTCGTTCTTTCTCAGTCTCTTTTGCAAGTTTCTCCTCCCCCCCCATCCTCTTACTGTGGGGGTTCCCCAAGGTTCGGTGCTTGGTCCCCTTCTGTTCCCGATCTACACGCACTCCCTTGGTGACCTCATTCGCTCCCACGGCTTCAACTATCATCTCTACGCTGATGACACCCAGATCTACATCTCTGCCCCTGCTCTCTCCCACTCTCTCCAGACTCGCATCTCCTCCTGCCTTCAGGACATCTCCATCTGGTTGTCTGCCCGCCACCTAAAGCTCAACATGTCGAAGACTGAACTCCTTGTCTTCCCTCCCAAACCTTGCCCTCTCCCTGACTTTCCCATCTCTGTTGACGGCACTACCATCCTTCCCGTCTCACAAGCCCGCAACCTTGGTGTCATCCTCGACTCCGCTCTCTCATTCACCCCTCACATCCAAGCCGTCACCAAAACCTGCCGGTCTCAGCTCTGCAAGATTGCCAAGATCCGCCCTTTCCTCTCCATCCGTACTGCTACCCTGCTCATTCAAGCTCTCATTCTATCCCATCTGGACTACTACATCAGCCTTCTCTCTGATCTCCCATCCTCGTGTCTCTCTCCACTTCAATCCATACTTCAGGCTGCTGCCCGGATTATCTTTGTCCAGAAACGCTCTGGACATATTACTCCCCTCCTCAAAAATCTCCAGTGGCTATCAATCAATCTGCGCATCAGGCAGAAACTCCTCACCCTGGGCTTCAAGGCTCTCCATCACCTCGCCCCCACCTACCTCACCTCCCTTCTCTCCTTCTACTGCCCACCCCGCACCATCCGCTCCTCCGCCGCTAATCTCCTCACCGTACCTCGTTCTTGCCTGTCCCGCCATCGACCCCCGGCCCACGTCATTCCCTGGGCCTGGAATGCCCTCCCTCTGCCCATCCACAAAGCTAGCTCTCTTCCTCCCTTCAAGGCCCTGCTGAGAGCTCACCTCCTCCAGGAGGCCTTCCCAGACTGAGTCCCTTCCTTCCTCTCCCCCTCGTCGCCCTCTCCATCCCCCCATCTTACCTCCTTCTCTTCCCCACAGCACCTGTATATATGTATATATGTTTGTACATATTTATTACTCTATTTATTTATTTATTTATTTTACTTCTACATATCTATTCTATTTATTTTATTTTGTTTGTATGTTTGGTTTTGTTCTCTGTCTCCCCCTTTTAGACTGTGAGCCCACTGTTGGGTAGGGACTGTCTCTACATGCTGCCAATTTGTACTTCCCAAGCGGTTAGTACAGTACTGTGCACATAGTAAGCGCTCAATAAATACGATTGATGATGATGATGATGAACAGGCATTGAATCCTCATTTTACTGTTGAGGAAACTAAGGCACAGACAAGTTAAATGACTTGCCCAAGGTCACACAGCAGGTATGTGGGGAACTGGGCTAACACCTCTTTGTGGATGATCCTGAAATCTTCCTTTCCAGCCCAGATCTCTCATCCAAACTACAGTTCCACATCCCCTCTTGTCATCAGGCAATTTCCACTGCCCCTGTCCTGGAACTCCTTTCTCCATCCTCTCGGAGAGACTACCACTCTCCATGTCTAATTGTCATCTGTGTACCTTTTCCCAGAGCTTAGGACACTGTTGATACTCAATAAATTGTATTCAATCAATCATATTTCTGGAGCACTTACTGTGTGCTGAGCACTGTAGTAAGGTCTTACAAGAGTTCAGTACAACAAATTTTGGAGTCACACTCCCTGACCAGAGTGAGTTTACAGCCTAGAGGTGGAGACAGACATGAATATAAATAACTTATGGATATGTACTTAGGTGCTATGGGGCTGAGGATGGGATGAATGCCAAGTTTTCACAGGTTATAGATCCAAGTGCATAGATGATGCAGAAGGGAGAGAGCATAGGGAAGAGAGGATTTAATTGGCGAAGGCCTCTTGAAGGAGATGTGATTTTAATAAGGCTTTTAGAGTGGGATAAGGAATCGTAACCACCTGAAATCCACCACTAGCACTTAAGTATACCATTAGCATGTATGTATGATCATATACCATATACATGCTATATATATTATATGTTATCTATGTAATGATACATTAAATTATTGTGTGTTTTATGGTACTTGTTAAGGGCTTACTACGTGTCAAAAACTGTTCTAAGCACTTGGGTAGGTACAAGTTAATTAAGCCAGAGACAGTCCTTGTCCCACATGGGTTTCACAGTCTTAAGTGGAAGGGAGAATAGGTATTATGCAGTTGAGAAAACCTAGGCACAAAGAAGTTAAGTGACTTGTCCAAAGTCACACAGCTAGCAATTGACAGAGCTGGGATGAAAACCCTAGTCTTCTGACTCCCAAGCCTGGGCTCTTTCCACTAGGCCACGCTGCTTCCTGATCATTCTATTTGTCCATATTTTTATGTGTGTTTCCCACCTTAAAGTACAAAGTCACTGTGGACAGGAAACTTGTCACGTGCTTCTATTGGACTGTCCCTAGCTAAGCTTGGTATAAAGTGCATTGCATGACATGATTTCTAGCCCTTTAAATCCACTAAAAAAGAGCCCAGATCTGAGACCTGAAAGTTATGCACACTGGGACATGGTGCTATGTAGATTAAATCATCTGCTGTTGTGTCAAACGTATCTCCTCTCCACATCTCCCTCCCAACTTCTCCCTCCTTCTCCCTTATGTCACTTACCTTTATTAGACTGCTCCAGGCTGCCTCCACCTCCACCAGGCCTGAAATGGAGAGCTGAAGTGAAGGCTCAAGAAGATGTATGCTCTGTGGGCACCTCTCTCTCTGCCCCAATCCTCCCTGCCAGTCGCCACCTAGAAGGCACCTGGAAGCCTTTCTGAAATACCAGCGGTCACCTGTAAGGCGACACACTGCCTTTTACATATCAAGACTAAAGTGGATTCTTTTCTGAAACCTCTAATGTCATAAAGTCACTTGTCCAAAGGTTCGAGGAGCCCTGGGAGAAGGCTCCCAGAGGGTGACCAACCGTGGCTCCAGTGGGAAGCTACAGATTTGCTATTGAAAGCCTTGAAAACAGTATTGGAGAGATGGTTTTATCCTATTCACTCTTCTCCATCACTCGTGCTGGCTCTAGAAGACAGCTCGCAGGCAAACCCTGCATTTATTAGCCAGTTTTCATTTCTCTCTCCCCTTTGGGAATGATTGTGTGGGTATGTATGTAAACATCATTAATCCACCCTGACACTCCAATTGGTATCTCTTTGGAAGTGCCCACCCTCCCCTCCCTAATGGCACTGAAGCCTGGGACAAGATTAATTCCAGAGTTCTCCCTGCAATTATCCACTCATCATCGACCCATCAGAGATGACACTGGCAAGGCATGGCAACATCACAGGGCCAGCCTGCAGATTCATTCAATTCATTCAATCGTATTTATTTAGTGCTTATTATGTGCAGAGCACTGTACTAAGCCCTTTCATCATCATCATCATCAATCATATTTATTGAGAGCTTACTGAGCGCTTACTGTGTGCAGAGCACTGTACTAAGCGCTTGGGAAGTACAAATTGGCAACATATATATAAATATATAAATAAATATAAATATATATGCATATATAAATATATACAAATTAGCAACATATATATATATATATAACAAATTGGTTTGTTAACAAATATGTTAACAAATTTGTTAACATATATAACAAATTGGATTGCACTGTGCAGATCTCAGGAAAGTCCCAGCTCAGCTCTAGCAGGATTCAAGCCTGCATCTCAAATGCATGACTGACCCCTTTAGCGTGGTCAAAATCATGTTTGACAAAACCTGTTCCTTTTTATTGTTTTTATACTATTTGTTCAGCACTTACTAAGTAATGGACATTGTTCTAAGTGCTGGGGGAGATACAAGTTAATCAGGTCAGACATAGTCCCTGTCCCACACAGGACTCAAAGTCTAAAAAGGAAGGAAACTGTTCAGGAAACCGAGGCACAGAAAAGTTAAATGACTTCTCTGAGGTCACACAGGAGTCAAGTGGTGGAGCCCAGATGAGGACTCAGGTATTCTTACTCCTAGGCCTGTGCTCTTTCCACTAGGCCACGTTGTTTCCCACAGCCTTCTGCTATAGTCGCAGCTCAATTTTAACAGGATTCAAGACTGCATCTCTAATGTGTGAATGATCCCTGCAGGATGGCCAGAATGGCCAGAATCACGTTTGCCAACAGAATTTCTGCTGCCACAGCCCCAGGTCAGCCTCCTCCTTCTCTGTTGGTCTAGTCTCCCTAACTGGTCGGCAAGGAGGTGATTAATAGGGTAGAGGGAGATTATACTGTAGGCTTGTACTGACTCCCTACAGAAACCTGTCCTTCCCACAGCCTGCCCACGAGCTGGCGGCCTCATTGAGGAGTGATCACTGACCATGGAAGGAATGTGAATCCCTTCCTGCTTCAAAAGCAGCATAACCTAATGGAAAATCACAGGTGTGGGAGTCAGAAGGACCTGTGTTCTAATCCCGGGTCTGCCACTTGTCTGCTGTGTGACCTTGGGCAAGTCACTTCACTTCTCTGTACCTCAGTTACCTCATCTGCAAAATGGGGATTAAGACTGGGAGCCCCACATCGAATATGGACTGTGTCCAACCAGATTAGATTTCATCTACCCGTGTGCATAGAAAAGTATCTGGCACATAGTAAGTGCTTAACAAATACCATTAAAACTTGGAGGAAACTAAGGCCCAGAGAGGTTAAGTGGCTTGTCCAAAGTGATGCAGCAGGACAAATATTCCAGACCTCCAATGCTGTGACTTTTCCACGAAGCTATATTGGGAAAGAAGGGAAATGATGAGGAAAGTGCCTACTCTAGCTTTCCCAGAGAAGCAGCATGGGCTAATGGAAAGAGGACAGACTTGGAGTCTAAAGCCAGTTTCACCATTGTCTATCCACTACACCACGATGCTTCTCCAGGTTTCAGGTTTCAGCTGCAGGTTGTCACTCTGCAGCTCTCAGTGATCAGATGAAAATGCTCCAAGGAGTATTTTGGGGGTAGGGTGTCCTATCGATGCTTGAAGAGCCCACGGGACAAAGGGACAGGAACCACCCATACATCCCCCTCCCCGCCCCCCGCCCCCAATCCCACCCATGGCAGCTTTATCCCACTCAAGGACAGCGACATGATCTTGCAGAACCGGATTGAGGGCTGGGTGGGTGGAATTCTTGGAAACCGGTGGGAATGAGTTGCCAGTGTTGCCTGCCAGATGGGAATGTGGTCAGAGTCTGCAATGGGCTTCAGGATGCCAGGGAGGGCAGAGAATGGAAATAATAGATATGGTATTTTTTAAGTGCTTACTGTGTGCCAAGCACTGTTCTAAGCGCTGGGGTAGATACAAGTTAATCAGGTTGTCCCATGTGGGGCTCACAGTCTTAATCCCCATTTTACAGATGAGGTAACTAAGGCACAAAGAAGTTAAGTGGCTTTCCCAAGGTCACACAGCAGACAAGTAGCGGAGCACTAGATCTGGTGGATCTGGTGACTATTGAAGGCTGATCCAGCTGGAACATCTATTTGGTGTGTACAGCACTGTTCTAAGCACTTGGGAGAGTACAGAGTGACAGAGCTGGTAGATACAATGTCTGCCCAGAAAGAGCTTAAAATCATTTGGCCAATGGGGAGAGAGAGGGGTCCAGGGAGCAGCACAGAAAGGGACATCCAGACATAAACCTCTAGATTGTAAGCTCCTTTGTAATAAAAATGATAATTATGGTACTTTTTAAGTGCTTACTATGTGCCAAGCACTATCCTAAGCACTGCAGTGGATACAAATTAATCAGGTTGAACTCACTCCATGTCCCACATGGGGCTCACTCAATCCCCATTTTACAGAAGAAATACCTGAGACCTAGAGAAGTTAAGTGGGCAGGAAATATGAGAAGCAGCGTGGCTCAGTGGAAAGAACATAGGCTTTGGAGTCAGAGGTCATGGGTTCAAATCCCAGCTCCGCCAATTGTCAGCTGTGGGACTTTGGGTAAGTCACTTAACTTCTCTGGGCCTCAGTTGCCTCATCTGGAAAATAGGGATTAAGACTGTGAGCCCCCTGTGGGACAACCTGATCACCTTATAACCTCTCCAGCACTTAGAACAGTGCTTTGCACATAGTAAGCGCTTAATAAATCCCATCATCATCGTTATTATTATTATTATGTCCTCCTTTTGAGTAGGGAATGTCTACCAACTCCACTGTATTGTCCTTGCCCAAGCACTTAGTACAGTGTTCAGCACACAGTAAGCACTCAATAAATATCACTGATTGATTGATAGACTGATTGTATGATCCTTCCACTTTCCATCACCACCCCAACATTCTGCCTTTCAGTGCAGCCAAAGCACAGACAAGCCCTTCCCAAAAGCTCCCTCATTCATTCATTAATTCAATTGCATCTATTAAGCACTTACTGTGTGCAGAGCACTGTACTAGGCTCTTGGGAAAGTACGATATAACAATGCATAGCCGCATTCCCTGCCCACAACACGCTTACAGTCTGGGGAGGTGCGCGGTGGAGACAGACATCAATACAAATACATAAATTACAGATATGTACATAAGTGCGGTGGGGCTGGGAAGGGGGAAGAGCAAAAGGAGCAAGTCAGGGTGATTCAGAAGGGAGTGGGAGAAGAGGAAAGGGGGCCTTAGTCTGAGAAGGCTTCTTGGAAGAGATGTGACTTTAATAAGGCTTTGAACGCAGGGGGGAGAGTAATTGCCTGTTGGATTTGAGGAGGGAGGGAGTTCCAGGCCAGAGGCAGGAAGCGGGCAGGGGGTCGGCGGCGAGACAGGCAAGACAGAGGCACAATGAGAAGGTTAGCACTAGAGGAGCGAAGTGTTCAGGCTGGGTTGTAGAAGAAGAGTAGCGAGTTGATGTAGGAGGGGGAAAGGTGGTGGAGTGCCTTAAATAATAAAATAATAAATAATGATGGCATTTATTAAGCACTTACTATGTGCAAAACACTGTTCTAAGCACTGGGGAGGTTACAAGGTGACAAGAGTGTCCCACAGGGGGCTCACAGTCTTCATCCCCATTTTACAGATGAGGTAACTGAGGCACAGAGAAGTTAAGTGACTTGACCAAAGTCACACAGCTGACAGTTGCCGGAGATGGGACCTAAACCCATGACCTCTGACTCCAAAGCCCAGGCTCTTTCCACTGAGCCACGCTGTGATGAGTTTTTGTTTGCTATGGAGGTGGATGGGCAACCACTGGAGTTTTTTGAGGAGTGGGGGTGATACGTCCTGGACATTTTTGTAGAAAAATGATCCTGGATCAGGCCCCTCAACCACCACCTTCGTTCACCCTTCCCATCCTCCACGTCCCAAGTCACTGCTCCAGGGCAGCCCAGAGGTGGGAGTGGAGGAGTCTCAGTGAGGCTTTGGGGAGCCTCTGGTCCAGGACAGGCCATCAGATGGCTCAAGATCACCAGAGTACCAAGTGTGTCTGTTTCTGTTCTGGCTTGGAACACAACCAGGCCTGGATGGCATCAAATGGCTCAAGATCACCAGAGTGCCGAGTGTGTCTGTTTCTGTTCTGGCTTGGAACACAGCCAGGTTGTTGCCCTGGCAGGCAAGATAGAGCTCAGGCTGGCACCTACACATCACCCGGATTTTCACCGATCCAGTTCTGGCAGGAGCTGCTGTTTCACCATGACCAGAGGGGCTTCTTCCAGGCTGCAGGGCCTAGCTCCAAGCCCACCACCCAGCTGGTGTGCGTGTGTGGTGCTTTGGATGTCAGTAGGGGTGACAATGTGCTCCACACACCTGGGAAAGCCCTTTGTCATGTCTCCTGGCCCAGATTCCCCATTGGGAAACCTAGTTTACAAGGCAGACCCTAAAACAGTGAGTATCCTCATACAGTTATTACAGTAAGTGGCTCCTCCCTCAACTCTGGGGAAAGAGCCCGGGCTTTGGAGTCAGAGGTCATGGGTTCAAATCCCAGCTCCACCAATTGTCAGCTGTGTGACCTTGGGCAAGTCACTTCACTTCTCTGGGCCTCAGTTGCCTCATCTGTAAAATGGGGATTAAGATTGTGAGCCCCATGTGGATCAACCCGAACACCTTGTAACCTCCCCAGTGCTTAGAACAGTGCTTTGCACATAGTAAGCGCTTAATAAATGCCATCATCATCATCATCATCAACTCTCTGCATTGGCTGTAGTTTTGTAACGTGACCAAGGGTGGCTTGCCCTGAAGGAGGCCTTCCCAGACTGAGCCCCCTCCTTCCTCTCCCCCTCATCCCCCTCTCCATCTCCCCATCTTACCTCCTTCCCTTCCCCACAGCACCTGCATATATGTATATATGTTTGTACATATTTATTACTCTATTTATTTTACTTGTACATATCTATTCTATTTATTTTATTTTGTTAATATGTTTGGTTTTGTTCTCTGTCTCCCCCTTCTAGGCTGTGAGCCCACTGTTGGGTAGGGACTGTCTCTATATGTTGCCAACTTGTACTTCCCAAGTGCTTAGTACGGTGCTCTGCACACAGTAAGCGCTCAATAAATATGATTGATTGATTGAACCTATCCCCTATTTGTCAAAGCAGAGCCTGAGAATAAAAATAATAATAATAATCACATTTATTAAGTGCTTACTATATGCAAAGCACTGTTCTAAGCGCTGGGGAGGCTACAAGGCGATCGGGTCGTCCCACAGTCACGGTCTTAATCCCCATTTTACAGATGAGGCACAGGGAAGTTAAGTGACTTGCCGAAAGTCACACAGCTGGAGAACTGTGGAACAGCATGGCCTAGTGAAAAGAACATAGGCCCGGGAGTCAAGGGACCTGTGTTCTAATTCTGGTTCTGCTATTTGTCTGCTGTATGACCTTGGGGATGTCACTTTATTCTCTGTGTGTCAGTTCCCTCACCTGTAAAATTGGGATTCAATGAATATTCACCTTCCTACTTAGACTGTGAGCCCCATGTGGGACAGGGAATGTGTCTGACCTGATTAATTTTTATCTACACTTGCCCTTAGAACAGTTCTTGCTACATAGAGCATAATATAATAATAATCATGATAATAACAATAATAAGGAACACATCTTGTTTGTATACTGTAAGTTCCTTGTGGGCAGGAAATGTATCTACTAACTCCATTGTATCGTACTTTCCCAAGTCTTTAGTATGTGTTGTTCACATAAATATGATTGATCGGAGTGATTGATTGATCTTGGGAAAACACGCTGCAAACCATTGGCTCTCCCGTTATAAGGACCCAAGAGCTCAGGCGCTAATTCTGTCTGTTGCACATTTTGGTCACTTTTCCTGGGACTGTGTGCAACCCTGATCAACTTGTATCTATTCCAGTGCTTAGAACAGTGAGTGCAAGTGCCATAATAATAATAATTGTTATTATTATTATTTCCAGAGAGATTTCCCCCTCGTTATGTCACAGCAAACCAATGCTCAGTGATGCTCTCATCCGTGAACCCATAAATAACCCCTGAGGGAAGGCAGAAATGAGACTCGTGGCTGATAAATGCTGTCCCGGCCCCACTCAATCCAAGAGCAGCTTCCCCAAACCCACTCGATCCGACGGTGGCTGTCTCAGCTCCATTTCATCCTGCCCCAGCCCTGCTTCATCCAATGGTGACTGCCCTAGCTCGACGTTATCCGATGGTGGCTTCCCCACCCCAGTTCCATCCCGAAGCAGCTTCCACAGTTCTGCGCCAACCTACTCCAGTCCAGCTATATCCAACAGCAGCTGCCTCAACTCATCCATCCTGTCCCAGTCCTGCCCCATCTGACGGTGGTTGCCATAGCCCTGTTCCCACCGAGATGAGCAATAACAGTGGGTGAGTAACTCAGAGCCACCTCTCACTAGCTGCAGAGTTTCAGACGGTTCAGAGGAGATAATACAAATGGCAATCAATAATTATGTCATTTGTTAAGTGATTAAGTGTTGTACTATGTCTGGGTGGTTGAAAGATAGTTGGGTTGGACAGAGTCCCTGTCACATATGGGGACTGCAGCCTAAATAGGAGGGGATTCAATTTAATCCCCATTTAACAGATTAGGAAACTGACGTACAAAGAAGTAACTAGCCCAAGGTCACATGGAAGACAAGTGGAGGAGCTGGGATTGGAACACAGATCCTCTGGCTCCCAAACTCTTTCCACTAGGCGATGTAATTTCTGGGGGCTGAGTTGAATCAGTTAATCAATCAATCATATTTATTGAGCCCTTACAGGGTGCAGAGCACTGTACTAAGCTCTTAGACAAATACCATATAACAGAGTTGGTAGATGTGTTCTCTGCCCACAGAGACTTTCCCGTCTAGAAGGGGAAAAGACATAAATATAAAAAAATTAATTATGCATATGTGCATCACTGTGGCTGAGGGTGGGGTGAATAAAGGGTATAAGTCCAAGTGCGAGGGTGATAAGGAAGGGAGAGGGAGTGTAGAAAATGAGGGCTTATTTGGGGAAGGATTCTGAAGGAGATGCAATTTTCATAAGGCCTTGAATGTGGGGAAAGTAATGGCCTGTCAGTTACGAAGGGGGAGGAAATTCCAGGCCAGAGGTAGGACGTCACGAGGGGTAAGATATACTAGAATGAGGTTCAGTGAGTACATTGGCAATAGAGGAGTGAAATGAATGTCCTGGGTCGTAGTAGAAAATCTGCTGCTTGTCCACTGTGTGACCATAGACAAGTCAGTTAACTATGTGCCTCAGTTACCTCAGCTGTAAAATGAGGATTAAGATATGAGCCCCATGTGGTACAGGCACTGTGTCCAACCTAATCACCTTGCATTTATCCCAGTGTCTGGGACATACTATGCCTGGGACACAGTAAGCACTTAGCAAATATCGCAGTTATTACTATTATTTTTCCACCAACAGTAGCAGGTCCCACTGAGAACTGATGAGACTGAATCTGGTAGAGATCTCCTTTGCCATCCTGTTTCCACTGCAAGTAGTCCTAGGGGTCTTTGGGAATGTAGGCCTCCTCTTACTCTCTGTCAGCTCCAGCCTGAGGCCCATTGAGCAGATCCTCACCCATCTGGCTTTGGCCAACACCTTGGTCCTTCTTAGCAAGGGTATCCCGGAGGCCATGGAAGCTTGGAGAATAAAAAACTTCCTGGACGCCGTTGGTTGCAAAATCCTCATTTACTGTTCCCGGGTGGGCCGTGGCCTGTCCATCTGCATGACCTGTCTCCTGAGTGTCTTCCAGGCCATCACCATCAGTCCCGGCACCTCCTTCTGGGCCACACTCAAAGCCAAGGCCCCGATGTGTATCACACCCTCTTGTCTCCTCTTCTGGATCCTCAGTCTGAGCCTGGATGTCCCTTCCCTGCTGTACATAACCGGTCCCAAGAACAAGACCAATACTCGAAATATATTCAATTTAATATACTGTTCCTCAGTCAGTCTCCCCTCAGGAGTCACCCATGGACTTTCAACTGTTTTCATTCTCTGGGACCTGATCTTTGTGGAGCTCATGAGTGCAGCCAGTGGCTATATGGTATGTGTCCTGTGCAGACACCACCGACTGGTCCACCATCTTCATGGATCCAGCCACTCTCCCAGAGTGATGCTCGAGGTGAGCGCAGCTAAGAGAGTCATTGCCCTGGTGACTCTATATGTCCTCCTTTATGGAAACAACACAATCACACTGAATGCTTTCCCGAACAACAAGATAGATTCTCCCCTCTTGTTGAATGTCCACATGACTCTGTCACTCTTTTTCCCCACTGTGAGTCCCTTTCTGACCATCAACACCAGCAAGAGATCCTTTGCAAGGTAGAATCCCTGTGGGAAAACAGAAGTTGTCTGCTTCCTGCATCAACCCCATTATGTTTCAGGCTGTGGCTGAGCCCTATGCAGCCAAGAGAGACGTTGTATTGGCTCTGATGGGAGGAGCCTACTGGGACAGACTCCTCCTCATAGGAGCTTGGTCTTTGCTGTTTCTGGCAGAACAGTGCCAGGTCTGAGGCAAAGGTCTCAGGCATTCGCAAGATCCCTGTGACACGTAATACCCCAGACCTTCCCAGGCTCTTTCCGTTTTGTTCTTTCTCCCCGTGGGTGGAAGAGGTAAGGGGTTGGCTCAGGATGTCCTGTGGTGGGGGGTGACCTCTCTCACTCTTCTCAGAGATGGCTGAGGCTACATACACTTTCCATCTCAAAGATGTCCACCAACATAGGCCTTCTCAATCATGGCTACTGCCTCTGCTCTCCTCAAAGATGGGAATCACAATCACCATCACCACCTTTCTCAAAAGCAATCACCATCTCTGCCCCTCTCAAAGATGGCCAACTACTGCGTCTCTCAATCATGAACCCCATATCTTTGTTGCATAAAAGCTTGAGTTTCAGTACCAAGTTCCCTGGTATCATATGACAATCAAGGTATTAATTTTATACTCGAAGGGTTTGAAAATTGTTATATGATTAAGAATTGGGTGTCATTAAGAATGTGTGGAAAAGGACTCAAACATTCTCTGGCCTGTACAACAGAAATAATATTTAGCTCTGAATTAGAAACTCAGCACCCATGCCACAAATCTCTGGAGACCATGAGAGTTGGAAGATCCAAGGAGCATAGTTTTTATTGTTTTGTTTTTTTTTAATCAATGTTAGTCATTGAGTGTTTACTATATGCAGAGCACTGTTCTAAGTCCCTGGGTGACTGTCAATTAATTGTATGTACTTAGTATGTGCAGAGCACTGTACCAATCACTTGGGAGAGTACAATACAACAGAATTGGCGGACACTTTCCCTGCCCAAATTAAGCTGCCGTTCTAGAGGGAGCTAGACTACAAATAAACAGAGCTGAAGAGAACTTGGCCTCCCTTCCCAAAATGTGTGCTTTGGTCAATGTTAAAGGACTTGGAATGAAGAAAAGTGCAGACATCTAAGCATATAAATATTTGTTACTTGGTGAAGTGATGTCACAGAGGAGCACAACAAATCAACTGAGTCAACTCTTTGAGAGCAGGAATCGTGTCTCCCAACTCAATTATAGTCTCCCAAACACTTAGTGCAGTGATATGCACAAAATAAGCACTCAATACCATGGATTAATTGACTGATAGGTCTAATGTAGGCACTGGACATTAACATATCAGACAGACCTAGCGAAATGACTATCCTCTCAACTACATCTCACAAAATCTGCCTTCACTTTGAGCTTTGATGTGAACATAATAGCAAAGGGAACCTGGAGTTGGAGGATCACCCAGTTCAGGGAGTTATGAGTATCAGCATCATCTGGGTGAAGATGGAAACATATTTCTATATAATTGATGGGACAGCATTCATAGATCTTTTCTTCATTGGAGAGGATTAAAGGCCCTGCCTGGGGTTCGCTTATGAAATTACTGTATTGGGGTGCTACCTGGCTGCAGAGTTGATAACCACAGGAAGGAGATGGTTGAGATTGAGCACAACTAAAGAACTAATTCAGCTATGACAACTTGAGCACAACTGGGGTATAAGTAGCGAGATTATGTACACGCTACAGAAGCAAAATTAAATAAAAAATAGGGGGGGGGGATCTTGTAGATATTGTGATGTTTTGTGATATCCAGTAGTCTGTGAGGAATAGATTTTGAGCTAGAAAAGGCAGGGAGGAGGAATATCCTGATTGTATTCAGACTATGAGGAGACTATAATCACAAAGTTATGTGAAAGCGATACTTTCTAACAATAGAAAGGTAGCTATTACTAAGAATCCCTACTAAAATCCTCTTAAAGCCCTACAAAAATCAAATCTCCTCCAAGGGACTTTCCCTTACTAACCTCTCATTTCCCCACCCTATTTACTCTCCCTTCTAAGTCACCTATGCTCTTGCTGTAACCTGGAGAGGCACAAAAAATTTTGCCAATAGTAGAAGCAGGAAGAAGAACAAACATTCTTCTGGGGGAAGATGTGCTATGTTCTCAGTGGCAAGAAAATTGGGCCAATATCAGTGGGTGCAGAGTAATAAGATTAGTGCTAACTTGTCTGAAATAGGGAGTAAAGGCAGCCTGAGAGATTCATTCTTTCATTCAATCATATTTATTGAGTGCTTACCGTGTGCAGAACACTGTACTAAGCCCTTGGGAAGTATAAGTTGGCAACATATAGAGATGGTACCTATCCAACAGCGTGCTCACAGTCTAGAAGGGGTAGACAGACAACAAAAAAGCACATATTAACAAAATAAAATAAATAGAATAGTAAACATGCACAAGTAAAATGGAGTAATAAATCTGATAGGTGACCTGGGGTCATCTACACAAAGCTATCGGCTAAGCACTTTCACCTCCTCCCAGCTGAGCCTCTAACCCACTGTATCAGGCTTACTTCTTCTGCCATGGAGATCATTCAATCGTATTTATTGAGCACTTGCTGTGTGCAGAGCACTCTACTAAGCGCTTGGACGCTGATGCAGTAGTCCAGTCAGGCTGTGATGATACTGTTTCTCAAGAGCATATGTCCTGACAATTCTAAATAAGTCCAGGAGGCATGTCTAGGAATCACTATTCATATAACTTTTGATACATATGATATAATAGCAGAATATCAGGTAAGGGTCAAGATAAATGTACAGGAAATGTGAGAGGAAACACAGAAAATACATTTTTAATGGCATTTATTAAATGCTTACTTTGTGTAAAGCACTGTTCTAAGCGTTGGGGAGGTTACAAGGTGATCAGGTTATCCCAGAGAGGGCTCACAGTCTTAATCCCCATTTTATGGATGAGGTAACTGAGGCACAGAGAAGTTAAGTGACTTGCCCAAAGTCACACAGCTGACAATTGGCGGAGCCGGGGTTTGAACCCATGACCTCTGACTGCAAAGCCCATGCTCTTTCCACTGAGCCACGCTGCGATTAGTAATATAAAATGCATATTTGAAGATATCCTAAATGTTTTATCTGGTATTATAAAGGTAAAAATGCACAAATTCCAGGGATACAGTGACATAAAACTTGTACAATTCATTCAGTTGTACTTATTGAGTGCTTACTGTGTGCAGAGCACTTATATAAATTCCATGTGCAAAGGTTTCACCCCAGTAGAAACATTCTGAAAGACTGTCAGGCTTCCCATCTCTGATTTAGCACCAAAGGAATCAAGACACTTGTTCTCTGCCTGGACATTCTCTCTCCCTTGCTGCTTTGGGAGGTTTGACGCACACAAAAATTATTAAGCTTAGCCTTGTTCTTCTACACCGAAGATTGCAGAGATTTTTCTTTTTATTATTGGTTGAAATTATTCCTTCTTACCAAGTCGCACTACATTGATGGGGTCTTGTGCTAACGTTTCATTCTAATCCAAAGCATCTTTGTTGTTCAGCTTTAATATCAAAATAGTGACTTTCAATCAACCAATCAATGGTATTTAGTGGAGCTTACTGTGCACAGTGCACTGTACTAAGGGCTTAGGGGAGTACAATGCAATAGATACGCTTTCTGCACTCAAGGTGCCTATAACCTAATAGGGAAGAGAGAGATTAAAATAAATTACAGATAGGGGAAGCAGCAGGGTATAAGAATATGTACATAAGTGCTGTGGGGTTTGAGAGGGGTAAGAATCAGAGTACTTAAGGTGGGAGAAAAAAACACTTTAATATCCTATGACTTTCTTTGTTCTTGTGATCCCAGGAAACTGCCATTTTCTCACTCCCTGCTGCTCTTGCTGATTTTCAGGGCTTTGGTTCTCAGCCTGATATGCTCAGGATAAATGGCTCAAAAGGGAGAGGACTGGAGTCACCCTATGGTAAGTTCCTCTCTGGGAAGATATTTGTGGAAAGAAATGTTTGTTACCTCATGGAGGAACTCAAATTGTGTGTCCGAGCTGAGATCAAAGAACTGAGACCTCTTCTGGGAAATATTTTTTGGGATGATAAGTTTGGGGGGAGGGGTCTGAGGAGAAATCCAGGAATAGGCTTCAGAAACCTACTGAATTGTAATCAGGATAGGACTTTATTTTACCTGTACATATCTATTCTATTTATTTTATTTTGTAGTATGTTTGGTTTTGTTCTCTGTCTCCCCTTTTAGACTGTGAGCCCACTATTGGGTAGGGACTGTCTCTATATGTTGCCAACTTGTACTTCCCAAGAGCTTAGTACAGTGCTCTGCACACAGTAAGCGCTCAATAAATATGATTGATTGATTGATTGACTGCTGCTGAGGGTTTTCATGACTCATGCTTTTGATCCAGTCAATGGTCTTTATTGAGCACTTACAATATGCAGAACACTGAAGTAAATGCTTGGGAGAGTACAAAATAAAGGAACTAGCAAACACTTTCCTTGCCCACAAGGCATCTTCAGAGGAGAGCAACCACTTGCCTGCTGTGTGACCTTGGGCATGTCAATGGTTTTCTCTGTACCTGTTTCTTCTTCTTCTGTGAGTTGGAGATTCAATGCCTGTTCTCTCTCCTACTAAGATGGTGAGCATTAAGTGGTACAGGTATGGTGACTGACCTGATTATCTTGTCCCTATCCCAGTACTTAGTAAAGTGATTGGCACAGAGTAAATGTATAATAAATATCATTATTATTATTACCACTATTATTTCATGTGCTCCACTGAAAGACCTGTGTTGGAAACAGGGAACTTTCCTTTCCAGAATGTTCTCATTCTCCTGTCACTAAGAGTGATCAAGAAAGGACTAATAGCCAAGAAGGTCAGGGACAAAACGACATGATAGGTCACTAATAGAGGAGAATTTTCCTTCATGTTCATTGAAACACTCAGCATGATCGACTGTCTCCCATAGAAGATGACATACAGTACTACCAGACCAATGGCTCTCTTGGCTGCTCTGACTTTGGGCATTGCCCTGTGGGAGTGGTCAGATCCATAAAGATGGTGGACCCACCTGTGGTGTCTGTGCAGGACAAACACCATGTAGCCACTGGCCCCACTCATGAAACCCACAAAGAACATATCCTTGAAGGAGGCCACAACTGCATTTATGAGGCTAGCTTCTGAACTAAGAACACCTATTGAGCAATACTTTAGATCATAGGAGTCATACACTGGTGCTGTTCCTGGGGCCTGTGACGAAAATCAGTGTACTAGTATCTATAAGTGTAGTGAGGATCCAGGAGAAGAGACAGGAGGGGAGGATGGACTTGGGCAGCTTGGCTTTGATTCCTGCCTAGCGGGAAATGTCAGAACTGATGGTGATGGCCTGGAAGATGCTCAGGAAAGAAGTGGTACAGACGGTCAGGCTGCGGGCCACTCGAAGATAAAGGAGAATTTTGCACCAGACATCGTCTAGGAAATTCCTCAATCCCCAAGTTGACAGGGTCTCTGGGATTTCACTGGCAAGAAGTCTTATGGTGTTGGCCAAGGCCAGGTGAGTGAGGATCCAGTCTAAGGAGCAGAACTTCTGTCGGGCAGAAACCACACAGGCATAAAATAGGAGAATGAATGTATTTCCTGAGAACCCAATACTGATCTGTAACAGAATTGCTGTCCCAAAGGAGATATCACTGGCATCCATTCATATGAATTCTAAGTCAGAATTAGAGAGGATCTCCTTCAGTGCAACCTAGATAGAGAGAGAAATAGAGAGAAGAAGAGACAGAGGAAACGAGAGATGAAAGTGTTTCATTGAGACACGATGTACATATTTGCACCACATTAAATTGAAATTAATTTGTAGCACCTTAAAAAAATCTCACCTATTCCATCTGAGCAGCAGAACGGTCTAGTGGAAAGAGGAGTGGACTAGGAGCCCAAGATCAATCAATCAATGGTATTTATGGATACTTACTGTGCGCAGAGCACTATACTAAGCATCAGGGGGAGTACAATAGAGAAATTGGACACGATTCCTTCTCTTAAGAAATTTGCAGTCTAGTAGGGGAAACTGAATAGACGTTGACCAAGACCTACCACAAACTCTGCAAAAACCCCAGTCTGAATAGACGTTGACCAAGACCTACCACAAACTCTGCAAAAACCCCAGTAGTCATAGCTAAACCAGTTTCCCAAACAGAATACTAGCTAAGGCCAAGATTTAGTCAGTATTCATAATCTATTCTTTCCATCCAAACTGCTACCACGTTATATACAGTCACTCATCCTATCCTGCCTGGATTACTGCATCAGCCTCCTCGCTGACCTCCCAGCCTCCTCTCTCTCCTTATTCCAGTCCAAACGTCACTCTGCTGTCCGGATCGTTTTTCTACAAAAACATTGAGGACATGTCTCCCCACTCCTCAAAAAACTCCAGTCATTGCCCGTCCACTTCCACCAATTGTGAAATGGTGACAGCCTTATCAGTTATTTCATCATGAGGAAACTGAGGCACAAGAAGTTAAGTGGTGTGATTCTTGCACTACACCCTGCCTAGCAATCCCAGTTCCACCTCTAACTCCACCCATCTCCTTTTTCCAAGCATTTAGTACAGTTCTGGGCACTTAGTAAGTGCTCGTTAATTGATTTATTGATCTGAGTGGCCCTAAAACTTTCAGCTGCAGTTTAAGAGAATTGAAGGCAGAGTGGATGGAGGAAGGGCGTGGAGGAGTTAGTTCCTCCTCCCCACTAAAGTTGTGCTTCAGACTCCTCGCCTTGGGGGAAAATGTCATTTCCATGATTATGGACTTTCCCTGTCTCTCCAAGAACTCTGACTCATGTTAATTGTGAAGTTATCAAAGAAAACCCCTCAAAAACCTCCAAATAACTTCCAAAAGGTTTGTGAGAATTAATGCATACAATGGTCCTTCTCAATGATAAACCAAATGGCCTACCAGTGTGGGGGCAGAGGGGGAAGGGTGTTGTATGCTAAAAACCCTTGCAGCCGGTGGGTAGAGATTTCAGACAATGAAACATTAGTATCCAACACCTCCAGTTCTACAGAAGAGACTATATCTTAAGTATCTGGTGGGTGGCTCAGTGATAAAACAATTACTGAGTTTCATATCAATCAATGAGATGAGTTTCAGAGCTCCCCCCTCAAACTGCAGGGAAAGTACCCTGAAAAGCAAAGACCCTACCCCACTGATGTTTCTTCAAAATTCATTTTGGGAGTGGGCAGCCCACACCCTTGGGAGGCCCTGCTACCATCCCCCACCTCTCTTGCTGTTGTTAGTGTTAAGACCTTTACAGCCCTTCTCCTGGAAGAGGGGGTGCCTTTAATAATAATAAAAATGGTATTTGTTAAGTGCTTACTATGTGCAAAGCACTGTTCTAAGCGCCAGGGAGGTTACAAGGTGATCAGGTTGTCCCGAGGAGGCTCACAGTTTTAATCCCCATTTTACAGATGAGGTAACAGGCACAGAGAAGTGAAGTGACTTGCCCAAAGTCACACAGCTGACAGTTGGCAGAGCTGGGATTTGAACCCACGACCCCTGACTCCAAAGCCCGGGCTCTTTCCACGGAGCCACACTGCTTCTCCTTTAGGAGAGGAAGAATATGCAGGCAGAAACAAGGCCCCATTCCTGCAAGAAGTGCAGAAAAAAAAATTTACATTTTGAAGAAGTGATCAGCTGGGTAGAATCTTTGCTTTTCAGGGTGCTTCCTCCTCTTCCTCCAATTCTATCTACCTGCCTACTGGAAATTTTAGGACCACTCAGATCATTAAATCAGTGGTATTTAGTGGACATTCAAAGAATGCAGACCACTGCACTAAATATTCGGGAAAGCACCTTAGGTGGGCGTTGTGGGTGCACGGCACAACTTCTTGGTGCCTCAGTTTCCTCATCCTAAAATAACTGATTATTTGTAGGAGCAAGAGTTTGTCTAGGGGGCAGCCACTAAGGATTGCATTATGTGACTGGAGGAAGAGGAGGGGAAGTAGAGGGCAACATATATGAAAATCATTAACCCCTTGGTCTTGAGATTGGTAAACCAAATAGGGCCCCCACACAGCCTCTGAGATCAATCACAGCATTGCCATGCAAATCATACCCCCATCAAGGCACAGTAAGGTGTGGGGTCATATGACTCCAACTGTAACCCTCCCATCTTATCTCAAGTCCCCTTTCCACCCCAAATTAGCTCCTGCAATGGAGACACGCACACCTGTTTAAAAACTCAGTAAAGTAAGCTGCACAACCCCCCATGCCCAGTTTAATAATAATAATGGCATTTATTAAGCACTTACTATGTGCCAAGTACTGTTCTAAGCACTGGGGTAGATACAAGGTAATCAAGATGTCTAACATGGGGCTCAGACTTAATCCCCATTTTACAGATGAGGTAACAGGCACAGAGAAGTTAAGTGACTTGCCCAAAGTCACACAGCTGACAATCGGCAGAGCTGAGATTAGAACCCATGACCTCTGACTCCAAAGCCCGTGCTCTTTCCACTAAGCCACACTGCTTCAATACTAGTTTGCAACTAGTGTCTCAAGCTGAGTCTCTCCACTCAAACTCCTGACCCTTGTACTTTATGAGAAGAGAGATAGCACCATCCTACTCACCTGTCTGTGAAGTTCCAGCTCAGAGGATATCTTACAGGCAGAAGAAGGCTGAGGTAGCAGTTATCAGCTAACTTTTCTCATCACTTCCCTCTCCCTCTCCCAGGGTATGATTAGTGTGTGCATACATGGAGAGGGGCTGTTGGGGGGAGGGCACGCAGGGGGGTGAGGGTTGCTGACCATTAAATCACTCTGATCCTCCAACTGGGAAGTCTTTGGAAATATCCTGACTCGCCTCCCTGCTATCCAACAATCTGGGACTTAAGAATCTTAAGACAATTCCCAACAAGGCACAGATGCTAATTAACCCCACTTAGGGATCCTTGAGAAAACAAAAAATACTCACTGCCACATCCTGCAGGCCCCAGATCAATCAATCAATTGTATTTATTGAGCGCTTACTGTGTGCAGAGCACTGTACTAAGCACTTGGGAAGTACAAGTTGGCAACATATAGAGACAGTCCCTACCCAGCAGTGGGCTCACAGTCTAAAAGGGGGAGACAGAGAACAAAACCAAACATACTAACAAAATAAAATAGAATAGATATGTACAAGTAAAATAAATAAATAGAGTAATAAATATGTACAAACATATATACATATATATAGGTGTTGTGGGGGAGCGTTTAACAGATACCACAATTATTAATACGATTATTAGTACATCCACACAGACCACCCCTCTTCCTACTTCCAAAGCCTTTTTAAAATCACATCCTCAACCAAGAGGTGCTACCCAATTAAGCCTTCATCTTCTCTCCCCCCTCCCTCTCCCTTCTGTGTCACTTACACACTTTGAACTTTACCCTTAATTGATTTTAATGTCCGTCTCCCCCTCTAGACTGTAAACTCCTGGTGGACAGGGAACATGTCTACCGACTCTGTTGTAGTGTACTCTCCCAAGGGCTTAGTACAGTGCTCTGCCATTGATTGACCGATTACATAGAGGTTTCACTTGGTGGCCAGCAAGAGCCCACCACCAAGCCTTAGCTCCTTCAATGGAGACACACACACCAGTTTAAAAACTCAGTCAAGTAAGCTGCACAATCCCCCATGCCCAATTTAATAATAATAATGGCATTTATTAAGCACTTACTATGTGCCCAGATGTAGTTAGTCATTCTCCAGCTCTGTCCATAGCCAACCCTCCCGTCTCATTGCTTGATCATGACTGTCTAGGAAGAGTCTTGGGAGCACAGACCCTTAAAAGCCCTTCCCCATCTGAATTCCATTTGGTCCAGGTGAGGAAAGAAAAGTAGGGTAGGGAGATTGACGAAATGATCAATCAATCAGCCAGTCAGTGGTATTCAACTGAGCACTTACTTTGTGCAGAGTACTGTACTAAGTCTTTTTCCAAGTACAATCCAATAGAATTGGTAGACATGGTTCCTGCCCTCAAAGACCTTAAGATTTAGTGAGATGAGTAACTAGCAATAATAGTATTTATTGAGCCTCCATTGAGTGTCATGTACTCTTACTAAGTGGTGGGAAAACTATAGTACAGAGTAAAGGTGCATTCTCGGTCCTCAAGGAGATAAACATAAAATATTTACAAGATAGTAAAAGTAAATAACTTTATGAACAATCCAGGAAACATATATTTGCAAGTACTTCCCAATCCTCTTCACATTAAGCACAGCTGCTGAGGTCTTCCATCCAATTGTCACCTGAGGCAAAAAAGGAAAGCCTCACTGTACTTATTTAGTGCTTACTGTGTGCAGAGCACTGAACTAAGAGCTCGGGAGAATGCAGTATAACTCTGTACTCTATACTATACAGTATAACACTGAGAAGCAGCGTGGCTCAGGGAAAAGAGCCTGGGCTTTGGAGTCAGAGATCATGGGTTCTAATCCCAACTCCACCTCTGGTCAGCTCTGTGACTTTGGACAAGCCACTTGACTTCTCTAGGCCTCAGTTAGCTCATCTGTAAAATGGGGATTAGGACTGTGAGCCCCACATGGGACAACCTGATCACCTTGTATCCCCCCCAGCACTTAGAACAGTGCTTTGCACATAGTAAGTGCTTAACAAATACCGTCATTATTGTTATAAATAAACAGACATATTCCCTGCCAACAACAAGTTTACAGCCTAGAGGTGAGGGGAGAAGTGAGGGTCCTTGGCTTTTCTGGATATGGAGTCCCCAACTCCCCTACTCATCTTTCTTCCTAGTCAGATCCTAATGAGACTCGCTCATGAGTCATCCCAGAGAGCGGAGAAGGGGGGCCATTGACCCCACAGGCCATTGGAGCTGGTGGGGTGGGAAGGGCCTGATGCCTGTTTGTACAAACTCAAGATGCAGAAGGAGGCTTTTTTTCCAGGGGGGTGGGGGGCATCTGGATAGGAAGCCCATTGTTAATGTGGTCCCAGGAGGTTCTCATCAGAGACACCTGGTGTCACTGTCTCACTGGTCAGTCTAACATCAAAATTTTAATGTGAGATCTCAGAGTGGAGCATGGATCGTAATAACGACCCAATGGCCAGTATTGCAAATGAAATAGATTACTCCAGTGGGCTGTTGCCGCAAATCCACAATGTAGAGGTACTTGGAAGTAGCAAAGAGCAGCTTTATTGTTATCTCTGCTGAAGGAGGGGTGCTGCATCGGTTGTACACCTGATGAACACACTCTCTGTAGCTACTAGAGAATACACAATGATCAGTTCAGTCCACCCTTCTCCATACACCCTCCCTTATTTCCATTGGTTGCCTGGATTTCCACTGGGTGTCCATTGGTCCTTTCTGGAATCTGTGTCCCTCTGTGGTTGGTTGGTTGGTTGGGTCTTGTGATCCTCTTGCCCAATCCCATCCTCAAGTCCAGTAGGTGATATTTCCTTCTGCTGTTGTCTGCCCCTCAACATAGTAAGCGCTTAGCAAGCACCATTTTTAAAAAAAGAGACCCTCACAATTTCAAAGGTGCTTCTTTAAGTTAATTAGTCGGATACTGTCCCTGCCCCATATGGAGCTCACAGCCTAAGTAGGAGGGAATAGGATTTAATCACCATTTTATAGTTGAGGAAACTAAGGCACAGAGAAATTAAGTGACTTTCCCAAGGTCACACAACAAGCAATTGGCAGAGCCAGGATTAGAACCCGGGTCTTCTGAATCCCAGACGCAGGACATTTCCTCTTCGGCACTTCCTTGTTGCCTCCATAGGTTCCTAGCAACCTAAGCACATAGCATAAGGCGACACACTAACCAGTGTACCATCTTCACTTCTAATGAGTTACAAACTGTAGAGCATAGCCCAGCATGTGATTGCAATCCTTGTTAGTACACACCCCTACATATACCCAGAAGAGCAAGTGAAATGGACTTTACTTTTATTGTAATTTCAAAGAGCATACAGACATTCATATTTTAGTTATCGGAGGAGGTTTTCCCAAAAAGAGAAGCCCCAACACCCCAGTGAGTAGCAAAACTGATCCTGAGGAGACGTGACCTCAGCAATTTTGATGGTACTGTGAAGCCATTCTTTGGTTCTTCCGTTGCTCCCCGTGGTTTCGGGGGCAACTCTCGGGTTCTTACCCTCTCCGGGTCTTCGGACATCTCCGGACGCGGCCCGCGCGTTCACACCAGGAAGAGTCAGCCTGAGGTTCCAAGCTTGGTTGCCGTTTATTTGCTATCAGCGGTTACATGGTTGAAAGAGAGAGAGAGCGAGAGAGAGAGAGAGAGGGAGAGAGGCGCGTGCCCCCCCTTTGTCTTGTTCGTCTCTTATACCCCCCGTTGCCCGGGGGCAGGGTTTTCTCGGGGGATGGCGTATCGAGGCTTTGACCGCCCTCCAGCCACTAGCCTAACAACAGCTCTGTCCAGTCACGAAGGGTTTGCTCTGGCTCGCCCCCAGCCACCCGTTGCCAACCATCGCTGGCTGCGGATATGGCCTTGAGGTTGCCTCCGAGCCTTGCAGGTGCAAGCTTGTTTTACTTGCCCTGGTCTCTTTATCTCCTGTTGTTGAGTCTGTTTGGCCTTGAGCCGTTGGGTACGGTTTGTGTGCACATACTGCCTGTCTCATCGCCTTCCCCCACTCCCTACGTGTCCCCCTCCCGTTATGGCGGGGACGGCTAAGGGCGTCCGTGCAATGGGAGCATCTCGACCTTAATCTCGCGGACCACCTGGGCAACAATGGAGCAAAAGAGACGAAGGAGGCACGGGAGGCACACGAGCAAAAGCAAAACCCCCTTTTGATCCTTCCGAGGCCCATGGCCACCGGGAGGATCACATACGACCCTCCTCGGGATAACAAAGGTCTTCCGCAAAGCCGGCGCCTAAAGTAAAGGATAAGGAAAAGACAAAAACATCCAGGCAAAAAGAAAAGATAGAAAAATCCAACAGAAAAATGCAAGCACAACTGAGCACACACAACAATCCAGGCACAACTGAGCACACACAACAATCCCCCTCCTCAGCGAAACACGGCGTCCAGACGGCGCTGCATGTCTGTGACTTCAGCTTTGGACAAGGGTGTGGTCGGGGTTTGTAGAAGCATCAGGGTATATGAAGCACATCAGAGGCAGGCCTTCAGGAGCTGAAAAACACAGCACAGCAAAAAACCAAACCAGCGGCAAGACACACAAATAAGCAACCAGACAAAATCTCACAGGACCAAGGCCCATCCGGTAGAAGTTCGACGCAGCCATAAAGCTGGGACAGCAAGTGGCTCAGAATCTTGAGAGTCAGCAGAAACCGATGGGGGAGTACAATCAGGAGGCGAAGCATCAAAAACGGCTGGCTTCACCTGGGAGTGATGGATCCATGAGGGGCACTCGGCAACACGAACTGCAGAAAAGGAAGACAAGAGAACCTGGTAGGGCCCCTCCCAGGATGGCTTAAGTGAAGCATTGCCGACCATGCGCTTAACCCAAACCCAATCTCCAGCGATGAACGGATGCAGACGATTGGTGAGAGGGGTGCGCTGATGGAGGATTCCAGCAGCCTGCAGCTCAGCTAGAATTCCCTGGAGAGACAAAACATAGGCTCGCAGGGCATCATCGCCCTGGTATGGTGCATGTAAAGAACATTCAATTCCAAGTGGTCGATTGATTCATTCATTCATTCAATCATATTTATTGAGTGCTTACTGTGTGCAGAGCACTGTACTAAGCGCCTGGGAAGTCCAAGTTGGCAACATATAGAGACAGGTCGATAAATTTCAGATAGAACAGACTCAGTAAAATGTGATCCTTGATCAGAATCAATAACAGCAGGTGGCCCAAACCTGGGAATGACTTCCCACTAGAGACATTTCACCAAAGTAAGAGCAGTTGCTCGGGAGGAAGGGAAAGCCTCCATCCACCTAGTCGGGTGATCAACAATGACTAGTAGGTATCGGAAATGACCAGCCCTCGGAAGTGTCACAAAATCAACCTGCAAACCCTCAAAAGGGGAATAGACCCAAGGGCGTCCCCCCCAAGGGAACCCGATGACCAGGGTGAGTATTGACATTGAAGCTCTGGCAAGTAGCACAACTGGCTGTGACACGTTTGGCAACAGGATGGATACCTGGGGCAAACCAAACTCGAAGAACTGTGGCTGCCAAGGCATCTGCACCAAAGTGAGTCTCCTGGTGTAGACCCAGACAAACTGGTCGCAGTGCAGCAGCAGACAAAATAGGGCGTCCATCAGGGACTCAAAAGAGTCCATCCCGTTCCAGCGCCTCATATTGGCGAGGCCACTCAGCTCTTTCCTTATCAGTAATCAGGGAGGGCAACAGAGTGCCAGGCATAGACGTGGGGACCAGGGTCATAACAGGAGCTACACATACAAGGGGGGCATGCCGAGCTGCTCAACGAGAGGCCTTGTCGGCTCGGCGATTGCCCAAACTCGGGGAATCACTTCCTCGGGTGTGGGCATGCACATGCATGACGGCCACCTTGGCTGGGAGCAAGAGGAGTAATAGGCACTCTATACAATCCCCATTAGCAACCCGACGACCCGCTGAAGTGAGGAACCCACGACTTTGCCACAGGGTACCTGTAGCATGACAGACCCCAAAGGCATACTTAGAGTCTGTATAGATGGTCACACGCTTCCCTTTACCGAGTAATAATGCCTGTGTAAGGGCTTCAAGCTCAGCTGCCTGCGCACTGCAAGAAGCTGGGAGTGAGCTGGTCCACATCACAGAGGTTAGGGTAACAACAGCAGCGCCGGTGAGGCGTACCCCTTGGTCCATAAAGGAGGAGCCATCTGTAAATAAAGTTAGATCAGAAGAGGACAAAGGCTCATCGCGAAGGTCAGATCGAGGAGCGACAGTTTCCCGAACTACTTTGTCACAATCGTGAATTTGGTCAGTCATGGGAGAGGACTCAAGCAGGGCAGCTGGATTCAAGGAGCCACAGCGCTCCACATGTACCTGCGGATTTTCCAATAAAGCAACTTCATATTTAGTCAGGCGTGCCACAGATAAGGCTTGGGTGGCTGCTCCATGAAGGAGGCGCACAACTTCATGCGGAGTCCGAACAACAACGGCATGTCCCAAGAGGATATCCTGAGACTTTTCAAGCAGCATTGCCACCACAGCTATGCAGCGGATACAAGGTACTTGACCTAGAATGACAGGATCAAGGACACCTGAATAATAGGCTACTGGTCGATAGTGAGGACCGAGAGTTTGGCACAAACCTGAGGCTACTCCGCGACGTTCATGAATGTACAAATAGAACGGCTTACTGTAGTCAGGGAGTCCCAGGGCAGGGGCTGAACTCAGGCATGATTTTAGTGTCTGAAAGGCTTCTACAGCCTCGGGAGTCCAGTCCAGGGGCTGTGGGGAAGTCATTTTTAGGAGCTCAAAATGTGGTCCGGTTAACAACCCAAATTCTGGAATCCAAGCTCGACAAAACCCAGTCGCACCAAGAAAACCTCTCAAGGCCCTCTTAGTGGTGGGGCGAGGCATGCATTGAATCAGGCTTGCTCGCTTGGGGGCGATTGCTCTTTCTCCCGCCTGCAACATGAACCCAAGATATTTTACCTAGGGCTGACACCACTGCAGTTTCTCCCGACTAACTTTAAGACCAAGCTGATGCAAACATGTTAGGACCTGGAGGGAACCTGACGAACACAGATACTTCGTGTCCCCAGCAATAAGGATATCATCCACATACTGGAACATACTGATCCCTTTGGGTACTTTGAGGGGAGATAGGGCTCTGAACAACTCTCTCGAAAAGATAGTTGGGGAGTGAACAAAACCCTGGGGAAGCCTCGTCCAGGTTAGTCGACGACCTACCCAGGTAAAGGCAAAAAGGTACTGGCTCTCACAGGACACCAGGATAGTAAAGAAAGCACTAGTTAGATCAATACAAGTAAAACAGGTTGCTTCGGGGCTCACGGAGCTAACTACTGCCGTAGGACTAGGAACCACAGCATGCATAGGCAAAACGTAAGAGTTAATTGCACGCAAGTCCTGGACTAACCAATAAGACAGAGGGGAGCCCAGTTTTCGCACAGGCAACACAGGAGTATTACAGGAAGACTGACATTCGACTAAAATTCCCTCGTGTCTCTTCTCTTTCTCCTTCATACACACTTACTCTAACCTTCATACACATACAATTTCCTTCAGAGGCAATCTCTCCACCCATCATTCCCCCTTACGGGACACCTGCTTCGCAGGGTGTAGATGCCCGAGCAGACAATTTCCTTCAACTGCAATTGCTTCACCTTCTCTTTTCTTTCTCCTTTTCCCTCCTTCTTCCTTTATACACATACAATTCTTTTAACCATCGTCTCTTCTCTCTCACTAAGACGAGTGAAAAAGTCATCAGAGGTTTCCCTTTCCCTCTGGATCATCCCGTGGAAGGAGTCCCAATTAGTAGGTTTCCGGCCCAATTCTTGGATGGCAGCTAGGAGAGTCTGCTGCCCTTGAAAGGCTGCACGGAAGATACCGTGTATAAGGAAGTCCACGTCCTTTAGCTCCCCCGGGTGGGAGTCTTCATAGGCCGTAATCTGTTCCCCAATAACGTCCCACCGCTCCTCCGTGATCCCGGAATCAAATATCCACGGGGAGGTCATAGTTATCTCCCCTATAAATTCCCTTATTGTTTTCAGCTCAAGCTTTACCCCCTTACTTCCCAATATCTTGTAACAGTGCCGGGTGTACAATTCCTTATCTTCTGGCTTATATATGGGCAACGATCGTGCCGTCCCCATCTTCCCGCCTGACCTTTAGCTACCTGGCCTACGGGGCACTCTCCCTGGCCTTCCCAAATGGGGTTATCTGAGACCACGTTGGGCGCCACTCGTTGCTCCCCGTGGTTTCGGGGGCAACTCTCGGGTTCTTACCCTCTCCGGGTCTTCGGACATCTCCGGTCGCGGCCCGCGCGTTCACACCAGGAAGAGTCAGCCTGAGGTTCCAAGCTTGGTTGCCGTTTATTTGCTATCAGCGGTTACATGGTTGAAAGAGAGAGAGAGCGAGAGAGAGAGAGAGAGAGAGAGAGGGAGAGAGGCGCGTGCCCCCCCTTTGTCTTGTTCGTCTCTTATACCCCCCGTTGCCCGGGGGCAGGGTTTTCTCGGGGGATGGCGTATCGAGGCTTTGACCGCCCTCCAGCCACTAGCCTAACAACAGCTCTGTCCAGTCACGAAGGGTTTGCTCTGGCTCGCCCCCAGCCACCCGTTGCCAACCATCGCTGGCTGCGGATATGGCCTTGAGGTTGCCTCCGAGCCTTGCAGGTGCAAGCTTGTTTTACTTGCCCTGGTCTCTTTATCTCCTGTTGTTGAGTCTGTTTGGCCTTGAGCCGTTGGGTACGGTTTGTGTGCACATACTGCCTGTCTCATCGCCTTCCCCCACTCCCTACGTTCTTCCCTTTCTATCAGTCTTTTAATAACAAAGATAATAATAATGATGGCAATAATACCCCTAGTAATAATGATAACATCTGTTAAGCATGCACTTACTGTGTGTCAAGTACTGTATTAAGTACTGGGGTTGATTAGAGATAATCAGAGAAGCAGTGTGGCTCAGTGGAAAGAGCCCGGGCTTTGGAGTCAGGGGTCATGGGTTTGAATCCTGGCTCTGCCAGTTGTGAGCTGTGTGACTTTGGGCAAGTCACTTAACTTCTCTGGGCCTGAGTTACCTCATCTGTAAAATGGGGATTAAGACTGTGAGCCCCCCGTGGGACAACCTGATCACCTTGTCTACCCCAGCGCTTAGAACAGTGCTTTGCACATAGTAAGCACTTAATAAATGCTATCATTATTATTAAGTGGCTTAACCAAGGTAATATTGTAATCTCCCCAGCACTTAGTACAGTTCTTTGCACATAGTAACCACTTAATAAATGCCATTATTATTATGATTATAATCAAGTCGGGCATAATAATAATAATGATACCATTTATTAAGCGCTTACTATGTGCAAAGCACTGTTCTAAGCGCTGGTCACTGTTCTAAGCGCTGAAGTCCCTGTCCCACTTAGGACTCACAGACCAAGACAGAGAGTCGTATTTTCTGAATGCCAAAATGAGATAAGGAGTGGAATCTTTGGAGAAGTGGAGCTGGACTGGGGAAAGAGCAAGTGGTAGACTATTGAAGAGAAAATGGCAGAAAAGTTAGAGAAAGAAGTGGAAGGGAGAAGAGCAGAAAGAGTAAGAAGGGTCAGAGGAAGGGGTGGAGTCCTAAGGAACAGAACCAGAGGCAGGAAGAGAAGGGAAGAAAGACAGGGGTACCAGACATTCAGGGTGCAGCATATATGTCCAAGAAGTATTCACCAGATAAGTTTTCACTTGGGCCAACGGAATAAGGCACAAAGCCTGCCCCTTCCTCACAGTGGTTCTCTACCATGGCCACTGTTTGTTCTCTGCTGCTCCCATTGGGGTCTGTCTCCAAGGATTTCTGCTATTTGAAGACAGCTCCACTATGGAACCCCCACAACAGCAAGAACAGAAGAAGCTCCACCTGGAGCAAACCCTGGGCTGGGGCTCCATGGCAGAGTGGGCGGGCTCACTTCCTCCCTCCACACAAATTCCATTGCCATCACTCCATGGAGTCTGCGGAGGGCTGACGACTGGGCTGGGGTCTGGGCGGGAGCAGTAAGGACTGCCGCTGCCTGGGCCCAAATCCCCCAACATCAGTTTGGTGCTATTATATATTGTTCTCTCAAGCACTCAGACCAGTGCTCTGCACATGTTAATCACTCAATAAATACCATTGACTGATTGGTGCTACCCAAATAGAAATCTCAGGTGGCCTTATCCCAACGGGACCCAGTGGGAGGGCACACTGCTTCTCCTGGACCCCGTTAGGAAGCCATATTGAAATCAAGAGATTCTCTGATCCAGAATGCTCTCATTCTCCTGTCGCTGTGAATAATCAAGAAAGGACTAATGACTGAGAAGGTGAATCCTAAAGCCATGTGGGCATTCACCAGCAGAGGAGAATTTTCTTTCATGTTCATTATAGTACTCAGCATGATTGACTGCCGCCCATAGAAGAGGACATAGAGGGTCACCAGGGCAATGACTCTCTTGGCCACTCGGACCTCAGTCATCGCCCTGGGGGAGTGGCCAGGACCGTGAAGGTGCCTAAACAGCCGTTGATGTCTGCGCAGGACAAACACCATGTATCCGCTCTCCACCGTCATGAGTCCCACAAAGAACAGATCCCGGAAGGAGTGCACGATTGAAATTATAAGGGGAATATCTTCACTGACACTGGTGCAGTATTTGAGATCTAATATGATTCGGACATCGCTGCCGTTCTGGGGGCTTGTTAGGTTCATCACAATATCAAACTCCATCAGCATATTGAGGATCCAGGAGAGGACACAGGAGGGGATGTTGCACTTGGGTAATTTGGCTTTGACTGCTGCCCACCAGGAGGTGCTGGGACTGATGGTGATGGCCTGGAAGATGCTCAGAAGGCAGGTGGAGCAGATGGCCAGGCTCCGGGACACTTGGTAAAGGTAAGGGAGGATTATACATCCCACATCATCCAGGAATTTTCTCAGTTCCCAAGCTGACATAGTCTCTCTTATCCCAAAGGTAAGAAGAATTATGGTGTTGGCCAAGGACAGCTGGGCAAGGATCAGGTCTGGGGAGTTGAGTTTATGAGTGGTGGAACCCAAGTGGACATAAAATAGGAGGAGAAATACATTTACCAAAATCCCAATGGTGATCTGTAACAGAAGCAGGATTCCAAAGGGGAGTTCATTGGCATTCATTGTCTTGAACTGGCAGTGAACATGAAAGGAAGCCTCCTGAAAAGAAAGCCGGGAAAAGGGAATAAAGGAGAGAGGGAGGAAAGGCGAGAGGAGAGAAAATGTGAGGAGAGAAGAAAGGACGGAGAGAGGCAGAGAGGAAGTGAATCTACACTTGGTTACTTTCTAATAGCTAGGCATTATGCCTTGCATCTCCTCCCTGGCAACCCTCCTCTCTTCGGATTGGCCCAAATCAATGACAGCATCCTGACAGATGCTCTGATCAGTCAGTCATTCAGTCGGTCATATTTATTGAGCACTTACTGTGTGCAGAACGCACTGTACTGAGCACTTGGGGGGAATACAAAATAACAATGTGACAAACACATTCCCCTCCCACCATGAGCTTACAGTCAAGAGGGAGAGCATTCTGGATTTTTGCTGGATTCAAAACCACCAGGTCAATTCTCAACTTTGTGTTTTACAACTTGACTACTCATGCTGAAGTCCAGAAGAGACTGCAAGAAGAAATAGACAGCATTCTACCCAACAAGGCCAACCCCACCAACAATTTCATCCCCTAGACGGTGTGTCTTTTTGTTGTTGTATGGTTTTTTACGGAGACCCTCAGGTGTTTTTTTCAATATGGCATATGTTAAGTGCTTTCCATGTGCCAGGTTTTTTGAGAAGTGGGGACACATGTCCTGACTGTTTTTGTAGAAAAATGATCTGGGCAGCAGAGTGAAGTACAGAGTGGAGTGGGGAGAGATAGGAGGCTGGGAGGTCAGCAAGAGGATGGTGCAATAACCCAGGTGGGCTAGAATGAGTTTGTATTCATGTGGTAGCAGTTTGGATGGAAAGGAAAGGGCAGATTTTAGTGATGTTGTGAAGGTGGGATCAACACGATTTAATGATGGATGAATATATGGGCTGAATGAGAGAGAGGAATTGAGGATAACACCAAGAGTACGGGCTCATGAGACAGGAAGGATAGTGGTGCCATTTATAGTGATGGTAAAGTCAGGGGGAGGACAGGATTTGGGTGGGAAGAGAAGAAGTTCTATTTTGGACATGTTGAGTTTAAGGGGGCAGGAGGACATCCAAGTAGAGATGTCTTGAAGGCAGGAGGAAATGCAAGACTGCAGAGAAGGAGAGAGATCAGGGCCGGAAATGTAGATTTGGGTATCACCCAGAGGCACATACTACAGTGCAGACACCTCTCTCTGCCCCAATACTGCCTGCCAACCTCTATTTTAGAGCCTCCAGGCAACCCACATGCAGCTCTCTGCCTTCTCACAAGATTAAAATTGATTCTTTTCTGCCACTGCAGAGAGAAAATGGTGCCATCCAATGCCAAATGACTTCTGTTCTGTGGTCCAGGGAACAGAGAGATGGGAGAGACCCGAGAGACACCTCTGAGCTTCAGTGAAAGTCAGAATTTCCCTATTCGATGGTAAATCCAAACACCGGACCTTAATGACACAGAGATGGCTTTCTCTTACTCACCTCCCTTGCTTCTGCTGGCTGGGATGGCCATTTGTGGGCAGCCAGACTGTCAGAACAAGGCAGAGGCAGTATTTATCAGCCACTTTCCTCTTTGCTCCCCTCCCTCAGGGGTTGATTTGTGTGTGTGTGTGCATGTGTGTGTGTGTGTGTGTGTTTGTGTGTGCACCCGCACGCACGCACATGGGTATGAATGTGTGAGTCACTGATCATTAATCCACTCTGACACTCAGACTGGAACATCTCCAAGGTTACCGTTGCCCAAGTAGCTGAGCCGGGATTGGTAGTATGAGAAGTAGCAGTAGTGGTAGTGTTAGCATTTATTAAGCACCGACTGGGTGTCAATACACTGTGATAAGTGACACATTTGCTGCTCACAAGGAAATTCAGCTCTAATGGGGAATATAGACATAAAAATATTCTCAAATATATTAATGAGCACAACAGTGGAATGTTACGGAACAGTGGAAGCATTATTGAGTGGGGGTTTGAACAGGGACATGCATGCTCAAAGTGACTGATGGATTTAAACAACTTGGGAAACTGGGAATTCATTTGGGAAGGTTTGATGGAAAAGATGAAATTTCCAGAGGGCTGTGGACTATGGAATTTGAGGAGCAAGGGGAAGGGAGGGCAAGCAGTTTGGGGGGTAACAAAGACAGCAAGTTGGGCAAAGGTGGTTGAAAAGAGTAGAACGATAAGGGGAGATTTAGTACAGATTTATTACTCTATTTTACTTGTACATGTTTACTATTCTACTTATTTTATTTTGCTAATGGTGTGCATCTAGCTTTACTTCTATTTATTCTGATGACTTGACACCTGTTCACATGTTTCATTTTGTTGTCTGTCTCCCCCTTCTAGACTGTGAGCCCATTGTTGGGCAGGGACCACCTCTATATGTTTCCAACTTGTACTTCCCAAGTGCTTAGTACAGTGCTCTGCATACAGTAAGCGCTCAATAAATACGATTGAATGAATAAGGGGAGGTGAATTGGTGGGTTGCCTCGAAACCAGTTTTGAGGGATGTTTGTATAACAAGGAGGGACCCGGGAAGCCAATGGAGAATTTGGGAGGATTGGAGAGCTGGGGGTTGAGCAACGCTTCAGGATGATCCGTGCAGCAATGTTACAGTCTATCATGATTAGGTACAGAAGAATCATGATGAGGTTCAGAAGACCAAGAGGGAGTGTGTTGTCCCATCAGATCATTGCCTCGGGCTAAAACATAGATTTTATTGATGCTGCCCCCCACTTGCCTGCTTCATGGCTCTGATGACCAGTTCCATTGGATCCCGCATTTAGGAGAGGAAGAATGTGAACCCCAGGATGCCTACAGGGAATAATGGTATTTGTTAAGCGCTATGTGCCAAGCACTGTTCTAAGCTCTGGGGTAGATACAACATAATCAGGTTGTCCCACGTGGGGCTCACAGTCTTAATCCCCATTTTACAGATGAGGTAACTGAGGCACAGAGGTGTTAATAGGCTTGCCCAAGGTCACACAGCGGACAAGTAGTGGAGCACCAGCTATTTTCTTCCCTTCAAAGCCCTACTGAGAGCTCACCTCCTCCAGGACTTCCCAGACTAAGCCCCCCTTTTCCTCTGCTCTTCCTCCCCTCCCCTCTCCCTCCCTCTGCTCTACCCCTCTCCCTGCCCCACAGCACTTGTGTATATTTGTACCTATTTATTATTCTATTTATTTTATTAATGATGTGTATATATCTATAATTCTATTGATCTATTTTGATGTTATTGATGCCTGTCTACTTGTTTTGTCTTATTGTCTGTCCCTCCCTTTCTAGACTGTGAGCCTTTCTAGACTTTCTAGACTGTTGGGTAGGGATTGTCTCTATCTGTTGCCAAACTGTACTCTCCAAGCACTTGGTACAGTGCTCTGCACAAAGTGAGCGCTCAATAAATACGATCGAATGACTGAATGAATGGCTCCAGGTAACCCAGGGGAATAGGGAGAATTGGTCTAGAAAGTCTAGTGCAGGGGCTTCTTCTTGAGCAAATTTGATTATGGGGAGACCCACTTTAAAAGGTGTGATGCCAATCTGGTTCAAATGAAATATCTAGAATGTAATTTCTATCCCCACTGTAAAACTTCAGGATCACATCAATGCTGTTCCTCAGAATATTCACTTCAGAAATCTTCACTACAAATATAAACCACACTGATATTGCTTACTGCATGGTTTAATTCCCTGCTAAGCATTGAATCATTCTGGGCTCTTGTCTGGCTCTTTGTCAGAGATCCTCTGTGGTTTGGACCAAGACACTTAGTAACACTGATCCTCTCTTTCCCCATCAGCATCATGGAGATCACTTGCGCTGCACCATGATGCAAAGATAAAATAACATCGAGGACAAGATGGTATTCTCAAAAAGATATAAGCCATAGAATCCAAAGGACATCACAATCATTTCAGGAGAGGCTAGTTATTATTATGATCATTTCTTCAGGTCCCTCTTCCATATTCCTTTTCATCCACCCTTGATTGCTATCCAAGATTCTCTGCAGCACATATGAATTTAGGATAAGGAGCGGTATAAAGAGGGGTAAGCTAGATAACACAGGGAACTAATAGAAAAATTACACTGGAAATCAAACTATAATTGTCATTTACCGAGAGCCACAGGGCTAACTCTTTCTTTCCCTCTTGCTTTGGGTTCCCCTGCCTGAGCTTAACACAGGCAGTCTGGAAGGCACTCAGAACTCAGCTGTTCACACAGATTCCAGTAAGGAATCTCTCCTATTACATCACCACATCTCCATGAACCTCAACCTAGTCTCTTTTTCTCTCCATTTCTCCCTCCCCTCCTAGCAGAGAGCCTGAAAGCTAAAGAGAAACTCACCTGTGGTTGCCTATGGTTCTAAAGAATCATGCAATGGAAGGTTTGTCCCATCGGGATCATGTGGGGACACATTTGGGCAGCAGCAGTTATAGGGAGAGGATGGTGTAAGCTCATCTTGCCCAGGACTGTGATACTTTCTCCAGGGAGAGTCTGAGACTTGAGACCTGAGATCTGGAGATGGAGAATAAGCCATCTTTCCTCCCCTTCTCAAGCTTTCTGTCAGGTCAAATCACATGGATGGTTTAGTTTTTCAATTGAGGAATTCTTTGATGAAGGCAGTAATCAATATCATCGCATGAGAGTGAAACATTTTGAAGCTTAATCGATGATTGACCTAGAGGTAGTGTCAAACACAGGTTCCTATCATCATCAATCATATTTATTGAGCGCTTACTATGTGCAGAGCACTGTACTAAGCGCTTGGGAAGTACAAATTGGCAACATATAGAGACAGTCCTTACCCAACAGTGGGCTCGCAGTCTAAAAGGGGGAGACAGAGAACAAAACCAAACATACTAACAAAATAAAATAAATAGAATAGATATGTACGAGTAAAATAAATAAATAGAGTAATAAATATATACAAACATATATACATATATACACGTGCTGTGGGGAAGGGAAGGAGGTAAGGCAGGGGGATGGAGAGGGGGAGGAGGAGGTGAGGAAGGAGGGGGCTCAGTCTGGGAAGGCCTCCTGGAGGAGGTGAGCTCTCAGTAGGGCCTTGAAGGGAGGAAGAGAGCTAGCTTGGTGGATGGGCAGAGGGAGGGCATTCCAGGCCCGGGGGATGACGTGGGCCGGGGGTCGATGGCGGGACAGGCGAGAACGAGGTACGGTGAGGAGATTAGCGGCGGAGGAGCATATGGTGCGGGCTGGGCTGTAGAAGGAGAGAAGGGAGGTGAGGTAGGAGGGGGCGAGGTGATGGAGAGCCTTGAAGCCCAGGGTGAGGAGTTTCTGCCTGATGCGCAGATTGATTGGTAGCCACTGGAGATTTTTGAGGAGGGGAGTGATATGCCCAGAGCGTTTCTGGACAAAGATAATCCGGGCAGCAGCATGAAGTATGGATTGAAGTGGAGAGAGACACGAGGATGGGAGATCGGAGAGAAGGCTGATGCAGTAGTCCAGACGGGATAGGATGAGGGCTTGAATGAGCAGGGTAGCGGTTGGGATGGAGAGGAAAGGGCGGATCTTGGCAATGTTGTGGAGCTGAGACCGGCAGGTTTTGGTCACGGCATGGATGTGAGGGGTGAATGAGAGAGCAGAGTCGAGGATGACACCAAGGTTGCGGGCTTGTGAGACAGGAAGGATGGTAGTGCCGTCAACAGAGATGGGAAAGTCAGGGAGAGGGCAAGGTTTGGGAGGGAAGACAAGGAGTTCAGTCTTCGACATGTTGAGCTTTAGGTGGCGGGCGGACATCCAGATGGAGATGTCCTGAAGGCAGGAGGAGATGCGAGCCTGGAGAGAGGGGGAGAGAGCAGGGGCAGAGATGTAGATCTGGGTGTCATCAGCGTAGAGATAATAGTTGAAGCCGTGGGAGCGAATGAGGTCACCAAGGGAGTGCATGTAGATCGAGAACAGAAGGGGACCAAGAATTGAACCTTGGGGAACCCCCACAGTAAGAGGATGGGAGGGGGAGGAGGAGCCTGCAAAAGAGACTGAGAATGAACGACCTTAGAGGTAAGAGGAGAACCAGGAGAGGACGGAGTCTGTGAAGCCAAGGTCAGATAGTGTGTTGAGAAGAAGGGGGTGGTCCACAGCGTCAAAGGCAGCTGAGAGGTCGAGGAGGATTAGGACAGAGTATGAGCCGTTGGATTTGGCAAGCAGGAGGTCATTGGTGACCTTTGAGAGGGCAGTTTCTGTAGAATGTAGCGGACAGAAGCCAGACTGGAGGGTGTCGAGGAGAGAGTTGTTGTTGAGGAATTCTAGGCAGCGAGTGTAGACAACTCGTTCGAGTTTGGAAAGGAATGGTAGGAGGGATATGGGGCGATAACTAGAAGCTGAGGTGGGGTCAAGAGAGGGTTCCTAGACCCAGAAGGCAATAGAAAAGTCATTTAACTCAACCCCAGCATCCAGGATGGTGATTACTTAAAATGAGCAGAACAGAAAAGAAATTGTGAGAGTCCTGAAGTTTTAATGTAACGCAATTTAATTATTTTAAGTGAAGTTTTAAGTGAATTATCTCCATATCCTTTTCACACCACTCCTTCCTTTCACTCTGTTTTCCCATGTTCTTTTCAGGGATCTTTCAGGTTGCAAGCACAATATTTAGCATATTGGAAAGCTCTGTAGTTTCTCTCACATATCAAAGCTTCAGGTTGATGCCTCAGGACTTAGAACCTAATAATCATCGTGGTATTTGATAAACAATACTTCCATGTGACATGCTCTGTGTTACGCGCTAGGGTAGATACAATGCAATCAGATCAGTCAAGGTCCCTGTTCTTCGTGCAGCTCACAATCTATGGGGCAAGGATAACTCCTCAAAGAGTCAAATTTCTAGCAGAAGAGATGTACACTAAAATGAATTACAACTAGGGGGAAGCAATGAAGTTTTAATATGTGTAATTAAGGGCAATTAATTAATTATGAGGGAGAAGAATTGTTGCCAGCTGGAGAAGAGGGCAAAGTAAAAATAGGTAAGAATGAAGTTGAGATGGACGAGGTCAACGTGGTATCTGGATTTCTACCAGAAGCACTTTGCAGTTCATGGACAAGAGCAGAAAAAGCATCCTGTGAATATGATCCAGACCAGAATACACTTATTTTTGTCTTTATCGAGGCAATGGAATCACAATACACACAGTTCAGAGGAAAGACTAGGGGAGACATTCTCTTCAAGGAGGGGAGTAAGAAAATGGGGGAGAATTCCCCTACAGGGTTTCACGTCAGAGGTTCATCAAACCAGTCATTTTAAAAAAATTGATTATGGTTTTCAAGACTGTTTCCAGAAGCTGCTTCTTCTTTTTTACAGCCTGGAGGGTCCTTGGGCAGAAAACAGGACAAGGAACTGATCTAATCTGGTGTTCTCTGCCCACAAGGAATTTACAGTTTTGTGAAGGGGATAGACGATGACCATTTACAGATGATGAGAGCAGGTGGAAGGATGAGGATACAACATGAAGCCATACAAATATCCAGATTATATAGCTGAACAAATTACTGAACATACCAATAAATAAATGAATGATATAATACATACGTACAAGTAGGAGGCCTCTCAGAATCATACCTGGAGAGTTTCCAGTACTCCACCAGTCTAGACTACGGAGGGAGAGTCAAGCAGTTCCATCTTCATCTGCTCACTCTCCACTGGTTCCTTCCCCTCTGCCTTCAAACATGCCCATGTCTCTCCCATCCTAAAAAAAAAGCCCTCTCTTGACCCCACCTCACCTTCTAGATATCGCCCCATATCCCTCCTACCAATCCTTTCCAAACTCCTTGAACGAGTTGTCTACACTCGCTGCCTAGAATTCCTCAACAAGAACTGTCTCCTCGACCCCCTCCAGTCTGGCTTCCCTCCCCTACATTCCACGGAAACTGCCCTCTCAAAGGTCACCAATGACCTCCTGCTTGCCAAATCCAACGGCTCCTACTCTGTCCTAATCCTCCTCGACCTCTCAGCTGCCTTTGACACTGTGGACCACCCCCTTCTCCTCAACATGCTATCTGACCTTGGCTTCACAGACTCCGCCCTCTCCTGGTTCTCCTCTTACGTCTCCGGTCGTTCTTTCTCAGTCTCTTTTGCAGGCTCCTCCTCCCCCTCCCATCCTCTTACTGTGGGGGTTCCCCAAGGTTCAGTGCTTGGTCCCCTTCTGTTCTCGATCTGCATGCACTCCCTTGGTGACCTCATTCACTACCACGGCTTCAACTATCATCTCTACGCTGATGACACCCAGATCTACATCTCTGCCCCTGCTCTCTCCCCCTCTCTCCAGGCTCGCATCTTCTCCTGCCTTCAGGACATCTCCATTTGGATGTCTGCCCGTCACCTAAAGCTCAACATGTCCAAGACTGAATTCCTTGTCTTCCCTCCCAAACCTTGCCCTCTCCCTGACTTTCCCATCTCTGTTGACGGCACTACCATCCTTCCCGTCTCACAAGCCCGCAACCTTGGTGTCATCCTCGACTCCGCTCTCTCATTCACCCCTCACATCCAAGACGTGACCAAAACCTGCCGGTCTCAGCTCCACATCATTGCCAAGATCCGCCCTTTCCTCTCCATCCCAACCGCTACCCTGCTCATTCAAGCTCTCATCCTATCCCGTCTGGACTACTGCATTAGCCTTCTCTCTGATCTCCCATCCTCGTGTCTCTCTCCACTTCAATCCATACTTCATGCTGCTGCCCGGATTATCTTTGCCCAGAAATGCTCTGGGCATATTACTCCCCTCCTCAAAAATCTCCAGTGGCTACCAATCAATCTGCGCATCAGGCAGAAACTCCTCACCCTGGGCTTCAAGGTTCTCCATCACCTCGCCCCCTCCTACCTCACCTCCTTTCTCTCCTTCTACAGCCCACCCCGCACCCTCTGCTCCTCTGCCGCTAATCTCCTCACCGTACCTCGCTCTCGCCTGTCCTGCCATCGACCCCCGGCCCACGTCATCCCCCGGGCCTGGAATGCCCTCCCTCTGCCCATCCACCAAGCTAGCTCTCTTCCTCCCTTCAAGACCCTACTGAGAGCTCACCTCCTCCAGGAGGCCTTCCCAGACTGAGCCCCTTCCTTCCTCTCCGCCTCATCCCCCTCTCCATCCCCCCATCTTACCTCCTTCCCTTCCCCACAGCACCTGTACATATGTATATATGTTTGTACATATTTATTACTCTATTTATTTATTTATTTTATTTGTACATATCTATTCTATTTATTTTATGTTGTTAGTATGTTTGGTTTTGTTCTCTGTCTCCCCCTTTTAGACTGTGAGCCCACTGTTGGGTAAGGACTGTCTCTATATGTTGCCAATTTGTACTTCCCAAGCGCTTAGTACAGTGCTCTGCACATAGTAAATACTCAATAAATACGATTGATGATGATGATGATGAAGCAGAGGCAAATCCACTCCATTCCTAGCTCAGGTAGTGGCTACGAGGGGAAGGCAATCTGCTACAAGTCAAAATTCACCTGTGTTGGGCAGCAGCAGCATGGGAGAGGGTTGAGGGCGGAGACTCAAGTTTACTGCACGGAAGGAGACAAGGGCAAACCGCTTCTGTATTTTTACCAAGAAAACTCTATGGATACGCTACCAGAATGTTTGCAGATGGAGGTGGGGCGTTCTGGTAGAGATGTGTCCATGGTGTCACTATGGGTCGGACACGTCTCAACAGCATAAGACATAACAAGTAGTAGAGGTAGATCTGGGGGTACTGTGTATCACTGGGAAAGACATTTGAGCATCACTTAAATTTTCCAAAGTACTTATCACAGTTGATTTTTTTAATCCACGGGTGCATTGTTCCTGTGAGGTTGAGTGGGGATGCAATTTTTATCATAAATTTACAAATTACAGAAACTTAAACATTGGGGAGAATTCATTCATTCAACAGTATTTATTGAGCGCTTACTGGGTGCAGAGCACTGTTCTAAGTGCTTGGGAAGGTACAACACAATTGAGTTGTAATCCATCAATAAATCAGTCATATTTATTGACCTCAGTGGAGCAATTTACTAGCCACATGGGAGAATACAACGGAGTTGGTAAACACGTTCCTTGCCCACAATAAGCTAACAGTCTAGAGGGGTAGAAAGACATTGATGTAAGTGAATAAATTATGGTTATGCACATAAGTACTGTGGGGCTGAAGGTGGGGTGGATAAAAGGTGCAAATCTAATTGCAAGGACAATGCAGAAGGCAAAGGGAGAGAGGAAAGAGTGGATTTTAGTGATCTTGGTAACAGACTGAATATGTGGATTGAATGAAAGAGAAGAATTTTGGATAATGCCAAGATCACGGTAGATGTGATCCCTGCCCACAAGGATTTTAGACTGGTCACAGACCCTGACCCACTGAGCCTTTATCTCCTCCACCTCCTTCTGGTGGTGTGAAGAGATCAGACATATTGGATCAGTGGTCTGCACATAGCAAGTGCTCAAGAAATACCATTGATTGATTGACTGATTGACTTGGAAGCGTGGGCAGGAGAGAGACAAATCCAAAGGCACATAGACCATATCATTTAATCAACATTAGCTCCCAATGTCCTGGTTGTCCAAGGACAGAGAAGGTCTCTTACCAAGGGAGAGCCTGTTCTCAGAATCTGCTTCTACCTAGCGATTGGACCACTCACTTGTCGGCCCAAGGCAGAGGTTAGCGCTCAGGAATGACTTGATTGGTCATGGCCCTGATGGGGTGAGAGGGATGTCTCCCCTTCTCCAGGCCCCAGCATTTCCTCCTGACCCGGGGATCGATGTTGAGCAAGAAGATGGGGCAGAGGCTGGGGTAACAGGCAGAGAGAAAAACTGTTGTGCTCCCCAGATGAAGATCTTTTTGAAATGCATAGGTCAAATAGAGTGTAATAGAGCTGTTGAGGCAGTAAAAGCAAATGAAGCAATTCACTAGGATCAGAATGGTCTGGGTGGCTCTAGTCTCCGCGGAGTATCTCGGGGAGAAACTGCTGCTGTGGATGTGCTGGACTTGTTTACAGTGTTCGTGGAGCACAATCACCATGTAGCCACTGGATAAGCTCATGAGGAGCACAGAGAAGACATCTCGGAGTGTCATAGCACTTAGGAAGATCAGTGAGTGGATAAAATCCAGATCAGGAATAGTGGAACAGTATTTCATAGCATATCCCTGCCCCATGATGGTAACATTTCTGATTGCTTGAACGGAGGTAATCACTCTGATGTAGATCAACATGTTGAGGATCCAGAAGAAGAGGAAGGAAGGGAGGATGTATTTGGAGGCCCTGAGTTTGAACCTGGCCAACTGGGAGGTGCTGGGACTGATGGTGATAGCCTGGAACACACTCAGAAGACAGGTGGTGCAGATGGAAAGGCCATGAGACACTCTATTAATGTACAAGACACTCTGACACCCAACGTCATTGAAAATATTTCTCATCCCAAAAACCACCATGGTCTCTGGGATCCCACGGGTGAGAAGTGTCACTCTGTTGGCCACGGTTAGGTGGGTGAACATCAGGTCTGTGGGCTTCGTCTGTTGGGGCTGAGTTATGAAGTTGTTCATATACACCAGAAACATGGTTGAGTTTCCTAGAAATCCAAAGATACTCTGGTAGAGGAAAATAATTCCAAAGACTACATCGCTGGATAGCATTGTCAGCAAAATTGTTCTTAACCAGGGAACCCAGATATCCTGAAAAGTAAATACAATAGTGATTGTTGTTTTATTTAATTTTTGATTTTCCAGAATGCTGTGACACTCATCATCTGCAGAAGAACAATAGAAGGGCAACAAACATGTCCAAGGTGGTCAAAAACATTCTGGAGAAGGAGAGACTGAACAGCTTAGTGGTTTCCACTTCATAAAGACAAAGACTGGATGGGGACAATTGTAAAGTGTATCAAACCATCGAAGTTATAGATGAGGTAAAATCACAAATTGTCACTCATCGAAATCTACAGTGCAAAATGGAAGGGATGTCTACTGAAGGCTGAAAGTTCAAACAAGCAAAGGTAAACCTTTCTTTTCGCAGCAGATAATCAACATGTCAACTTCATTAACAACATTCCATTCATTCAATGCTATTTATTGAGTACTTACTGTGTGTAGAGCACTGTATGTAACACTTGGGAGAGTACAACAATTAACAGACATATTCCATGCCTACAGTGAGCTTAGAGTTTGTGGGGGGAGACAGACATAAATATGAATGAATAAATTAAAGATGTGTACATAAGAGCTATGGGGCTGGGAGGGGGGAAGAACAGGGGAAGCAAGTCAGGGTGACACAGAAGGGAGAGGAAGAAGAGGAAATGGGGGCTTAGGGAAGGCCTCTTGGAGGAGATGTGCCTTCAATAAGGCTTTGAAGGTGGGGGAGAGTAACTGTCTTTTGGACTTGAGGAGGAAGGACATTCTAGGCCGGAGGCAGGACATAGGCAAGGGTTCAGCAGTGAGATAGATGAGATCGAGGCACAGTGAGAAGGTTAGCATTAGAGGAGCGAAATCTGTGGGCTGGGTTGTAGTAAGAGAGTAGCGAGGTGAGGTAGGAGCAGGCAAGGTGATTGAGTGCTTTAAAGCCAATGGTGAGGAGTTTTTGTTTGAGGTGGATGGGCAACCACTGGAGTTTCTTGAGGAGTAGAGAAACATGTCCTGAAAGTTTTTGTAGAAAAACGATCTGGGCAGCAGAGTGAAGTGTGGACTGGAGTGGGGAAGAGACAGAAAACTGGGAGATCAGCAAGGAAGCTGATGCAGTAATCCAGGCGGGATAGGATCAGTGATTGTATTAACATGATAGCAGTTTGGGTGGAGAGGAAAGGGTAGATTTTAGCGATGCTGTGAAGGTGGAACTGACAGGATTTAATGATGGGTTGAATATGTGGGTTGAATCAGAGAGAGAAGTCAAGGATAAAGTCAAGGTTATAGGCTTGTGAGACAAGAAAGATGGTGGTGCCATGTTCAGTGATGGGAAAGTCAGGGGAAGGACAGGATTTGGATGGGAAGATAAGGACTTTGGTTTTGGACATGTTAAACTTGAGGTGACAGGAGGACATCTAAGTAGAGCTGTCTTGGAGGCAGGAGGAGTTGTGAGACTGGAGAGAGGGAGAGAGATCAGGGCTGGAGATGTAGATTTGGGTGTCATCCACATAGAGGTGGTAGTTGAATCCACGGAATCGAATGAGCTCCCCAAGGAAGTGGGTGTAGATGGAAAATGGAAGAGGACCCGGAAATGAACCCTGATGAACCCCCCCCCCTCGACAGTTAGGGGGTGGGAGGCAGATGAGGAGCCCGTGAAGGAGATAGAGAATGAATGGCCAGGGAGATTAGAGGAGAACCAGGAGAAGAGTGTCTGTGAAACCAAAGTTGGATAATCTTTCCAGGAGAAGGGGGTGGTCAACAGTATTGAAGGCATCTGAGGGGTCAAGGAGGATTAGGATGGAGTAGAGGCCACTGGATTTGGCAAGGAGGTGATCACTGGTGACCTGTGAGAGGAAGGTTATTGTGGAGTAAAGCGGACAGAAGCCAGATTGGAGGGGGTCAATAAGATAATTGGAGGAGCAGAATTTGAGACAGCTGGTGTAGACAACTGGCTCAAGGAGTTTGGAGAGGAACGTTAGGAGGGAGATGGGGCAATAAACTGGAGGGAGCCGTGGAGTCAAGGGAGAGTTTTTTAGGATACGTGAGACACTGGCATATTTGAAAGCAGTCAGGAAGAAGCCAGTGGAGAATGAACAGTTAAAGATGGCTGTTGCAGGGGCGGGAAAGAGGGCAAGTGTTTTGATAATATTTACAGACTGCTCACTGACTTCTTGCTTGGAACATCCTGAACAGGTTAAAAACCTGAATCCTGCCTTTGAATTTACAATACAATTGAAGAGCTACACAACCACCATTCTATCAGCCTGCGTAGGCAACACAGGGACAAACTACAAGTGGTGAAAATACTAATAAATATAGACAATTAAAGAAATAAATAGAATGGGCAAATATGCACAACTCTGCTATGGTGTCAGTGGGATGGTATGATTAGGAAGATCAGGATGCATTAGGGCATCATCTCGAGAGGATTATTTTTCTTGGTCAGCCTTGAAAGTGGGTAAGGTTGCGTTCTGTCAGATTGAATGTTGAAGGCATTTATACAGTGAGCAGGTGTGTATACCTGGTCGGACACAGAATAATGAGTGAAGTAGAATCCATTTTCACAGGACCAATCGATAATATTTATTGAGCTCTTACTAGGTGCAAGCACTTGGGGGAATGCAATATAACAGTATCCCAGAGTCGATAGGCAGCTTCCCTCGCCACAACGAGCTTACAGTCTAGAGGATGAGGGCCAGAGAACCTGACTCCACCAGCAGGTTTAAAAGGGTTTTGATTAACCTATGGATGAGGAGTCCATAATGGCTTATCGGGGGCAAGATCAGTGTTTTCAGTAACTTTTGCATATAGGTTTAATCGATTGTACTTACTTTGACTCCTTTTGTCAATGTTTTTATTTTTTGTTCCATATTAACAAGGGGATTAGAAATGTGTGGTGGCTTGGCTTTGAACTGCAACAGTGCGTAATATCCTGCATTGTTCTCAGTGGGTTCTCAGTACTACCACTAAAATATTTGGATTGATTGGTGGCACGTTTCATAGTAGATGGAAGTGCCGTACTTACTGAGTACTCACCAGATACAGTGCTCTGTACCAGGAGCTTGGAAAGTACAGAATAAAGAAGTGGCACATTCCCTGCCCACAAGGAACTTGCACCCTAACGGGAGAGCCAGCAGGAAATTACTTACAATTAAATTGGGCAAAATAAATAATGGAGAACACATATTCCTTCTCTGCTTCTCTGCACTCTTGCATATCTTGTACATATTTACTATTCTATGTATTTTATTTTGTTAATATGTTTTGTTTTGTTGTCTGTCTCCCCCTTCTAAACTGTGAGCCTGCTGTTGGGTAGGGACTGTCTCTATATGTTGCCAACTTGTACTTCCCAAGCGCTTAGTCCAGTGCTCTGCACACAGTAAGCACTCAATAAATGCGATTGAGTGAATGAATGAATGAATCTCCTTCTGCCTCCAACAAATCTCTACCTGAATATTCCAAAGCACCTCAAGTTCAACATGTCCAAAACTCAGGCCTCATCGTTCCTCCCAAATCCTCTTCTTCTAAAATTCCCAACATCTCAACAACAGCAACACCCTCCCTGTCTCTCAATCTCTCCACCTTAGAATTATCTTGGACTTTTCCTTCCCATTTCATCCTCATTAATATCGGTAGACAATGCAAATGGTGAGTTTCCTTGTAACTTTGACATGGAATAATAATAATGATGATGATGATGGCATCTATAATGCGCTTACTATGTGCAAAGCACTGTTCTAAGTGCTGGGGAGGTTACAAGGTGATAAGGTTGTACCTCGGGGGGCTCACCGTCTTAATCCCCATTTTACAGATGAGGTAACTGAGACACAGAGAAGTGACGTGACTTCCCCAAAGTCACACAGCTAACAATTGTTGGAGCCAGGATTTGAACCCATGGCCTCTGACTCCAAAGCCCGTTCTGTTTCCACTGAGCCACTCTGCTTCTCTAAGCACACACATCCAGAATACACACATACACACATCCAGAAAAATATCCACGTTAGCACATGCAATTTATCACACAAATATATAGAGTCATAGTCTATCTACAGTTAATAGAGTCATAATCACCAACACAAACAAATTATATAGAAACCCATCAGGGACACACACATACACATATGGGCGTGTACGCACTGACACCCAAAAAATTATAGTTAGAAAGTGATATATGAGGGCTTGACCCCTCTCTCTGCATGGATCACAAAATAGGTACACAAAAGAGTGTGAGAAAAAGAAACATCTGATGAGATATCTCAGTTTCATAAGTTCTTATAATGAAATTAATCTTTTTCTTCCTCATGGAATACTGAAATTTCATGTATTTCGATTTCATATTTAGATTTCATCATCTATCTCTGCCACTTGTCTGCTGTGTGAACTTGGGCCAGTCAATTTACCTCTCTGTGCCTCAGTTACCTCATCTGCAAAATGGGGATTGAGACTGTGAGCTCCCTGGAGGACAGGAACTGTGTCCAACCCCATTTGCTTATATCCACCCCGATGTTTAGTACAGTGTCTGGCATATAGTAAGCGCTTGACAAATGCTGCAATTATTATTATCATTATTATCATTATCTGTAATTTATTTATTCATGGATTTATTTCTATTAATGTCTGTTTCCCCCTCTAGACTGGGAGCTTGTTGTGAGCGGGAATGTGCAATGCGTCTGTTTGTTGTTCTATTGTACTCTCCCAAATGCTTAGTATACTGCTTTGCACACAGTAATATGATTGAATGAATGAATGAATCTATTCATTTACAGAAAGAAGTGAAGATGAGCCATGAACACTCTTATGAAGAGTGAGATTTCTAATGATAATAGTCATTGTGTCCTTGGCACATAGGAAGCGCTTAACAAATACCATCGTTATTATTAAATATTTCCTATATGCCAAGCATTATACTTAGTGCTGGGGTAGACATAAGTTAATTAGAACAGTGCTCAGCGCTTAGAACAGTGCTTTGCACGTAGTAAGTGCTTAATAAATGTCATCATTATTATTATGAATTAGGTTGGACATAGCCCCTGTCCCACATCAGGGAATCACAGTCTAGTAAGGAGGGAGAGTAAGTATTCAATCTCCACTGTTACAAATGCAGAACCAGAGGCCCAGATTAATACAGTGAGTTGCCCAAGATCATGCGCGGGAAATATTCTCTAGCAAGGCAGGGAGATGGTTAATGCCAAGTGCATGGTAAGGTCATGATGTTGGCCAATATGACTCAGAGGACCAATTGAGGGACAGGAGTCTAATAACTGCAGATCTTTCTACAGGGATGTGAGGTTGGGGAGGTGGGGAAGGGGTCAGTGGTCTGCCTTCAACTCTCCAGTTTTCCTTCTGGAGTTGAGGGAAGGGCAGGAATTCTCCCACCACTCTTGCTCAGCTATATGTCTGGAAAAGTCCTACCTAACAAAGGAAGGAGGCCACCGAGCATTTACTAACTAAGTGCCTTCACTGGGCACCAGCTGCCAAGTGCCAAAGATGCTCCATGCCCAACCCCTGGGACTTTCTTGGCTGTGCCTCCTGGGAGACTCATGGACCATATGCCAGACCTTTACAGAGCCTTTTTCCACCAGGCTATTTCTTTTCCCAGGATCCTCAGCGTCCTCTTCCTTGTGGGGAAACTTTCCCAAGGAGAGGTCCTGTTCAGATTCCTGATGGCTGCTCACCCTATATTGAGCTGCAACCAGGACTGGCATGTTTGCCAAAACCATCTTCCCTGTCCACTTTCTACCATGAGTCAGCTTTTTACCTGGACAGTTGCAAGTAAAGGATGGAATTTCACTACCGTAGCCACAAGTTTTTCATCCTGTCCTGGTCCCTTTCCTTGTGCCTGAATATGCCCTCTGCTGCTCCCTTCAGCATTCTTCCACTCCAAATCCACACAATTATCTTCCTTTTCCCACTTCACAGCTCTAAAGCAACAGACCCCTCTTTTGGCTGCTGCACCAATCAATCAATCAATCAATCGTATTTATTGAGCGCTTACTATGTACAGAGCACTGTACTAAGCGCTTGGGAAGTACAAATTGGCATCACATAGAGACAGTCCCTACCCAACAGTGGGCTCACAGTCTAAAAGGGGGATACAGAGAACAGAACCAAACATACCAACAAAATAAAATAAGTAGGATAGAAATGTACAAGTAAAATAAATAAATAAATAAATAGAGTAATAAATATGTACAACCATATATACATATATACAGGTGTTGTGGGGAAGGGAAGGAGGTAAGACGGGGGGATGGAGGGGGGACGAGGGGGAGAGGAAAGAAGGGGCTCAGTCTGGGAAGGCCTCCTGGAGGAGGTGAGCTCTCAGCAGGGCCTTGAAGGGAGGAAGAGAGCTAGCTTGGCGGATGGGCAGAGGGAGGGCATTCCAGGCCCGGGGGATGACGTGGGCCGGGGGTCGATGGCGGGACAGGCGAGAGCGAGGTACAGTGAGGAGATTAGTGGTGGAGGAGCAGAGGGTGCGGGCTGGACAGTAGAAGGAGAGAAGGGAGGTGAGGTAGGAGGGGGCGAGGTGATGGAGAGCCTTGAAGCCCAGGGTGAGGAGTTTCTGCCTGATGCGCAGATTGATCGGTAGCCATTCGAGGTTTTTGAGGAGGGGAGTAATATGTCCAGAGCGTTTCTGGACAAAGATAATCCGGGCAGCAGCATGAAGTATGGATTGAAGTGGAGAGAGACACGAGGATGGGAGATCAGAGAGAAGGCTAGTGCAGTAGTCCAGACGGGATAGGATGAGAGCTTGAATTAGCAGGGTAGCGGTTTGGATGGAGAGGAAAGGGCGGATCTTGGCAATGTTGCGGAGCTGAGACCGGCAGGTTTTGGTGACGGCTTGGATATGAGGGGTGAATGAGAGAGCGGAGTCGAGGATGACACCAAGGTTGCGGGCTTGTGAGACGGGAAGGATGGTAGTGCCGTCAACAGATATGGGAAAGTCAGGGAGAGGACAAGGTTTGGGAGGGAAGACAAGGAGCTCAGTCTTCGACATGTTGAGCTTTAGGTGGCGGGCGGACATCCAGATGGAGATGTCCTGAAGGCAGGAGGAGATGCGAGCCTGGAGGGAGGGGGAGAGAGCAGGGGCAGAGATGTAGATCTGGGTGTCATCAGCGTAGAGATGATAGTTGAAGCCGTGGGAGCGAATGAGGTCACCAAGGGAGTGAACCTTGGTGGGAGCACCACTTTTTCTTACCCCACAGCCCCAGATTTGGAGGACTGATGTGGGGCAATCAATCGATCCTTGGTATTTATTCGATGCTTACTAGGTACAGACCACTTTACTGAGCATTCATTCATTCATTCATTCATTCATCCAATCATATTTATTGAGCACTTGCTGTGTGCAGAGCACTGTGCTAAGCGCTTGGAAAGTACAATTCGGCAACAGATACAATGCTGGTATTTTTTAAGCACCTACTATGTGCCAAACACTGTTCTAAGCGCTGGGGTAGATACAAGGTAATCAGGTTGTCCTACGTGAGCCTCAGAGTCTTAATCCCCATTTTACAGATGAGGTAACTGAGGCACAGCGAAGTTGAGTGACTTGCCCAAAGTCACACAGATGATAAGTGGCGGAGTCGGGATTAGAACTTGGGAGAGCACAATAAAACAGAATTAGCAGACACATTCCCTTTCCACAATGAGTTTACAGTCTAGAAGGGGAGACAGACATTAATGTGAATAAATAAGTTATAATATATAAGGATATGTACGTAAGTGTTATGGGGTGGGGGTGGTGAGACTATCAAATGTCCAAAGGTCACAAATGGAAGGGCATAGATGCCACAGGAGAGAATGAAAGCTGGGAGAAAGAGTACTTAATTAGGGAAGGCCTCTTGGAGGAGATGTGACCTTAGCAATGCTTGGAAATTTGGGAGAGTGGTCGTCTGGCATATATGGACGGGGAGGGAGTTCCAGGCTAGGGGTTAGACGTGGGTGCGATAGATGAAATCAGGGCACGATGACTTAAACTGGCGCTAAAGGACTGGAATTTGTGGGCTGGGCTGAAGTAGGAGATTAGTGAGGTGAGATAGGACGGGGCAAGCGGATTGAGTGCCTTAAAGCCAATGGTAAGGAATTTCTGTTTTATACAGAGGCGGATGGGCAGCCACTGGAGGTTCTTGAGAAGTGGGGAGAGATGAATGGAACATTGTTGTTGATAAATGACTCTTACAGCAGAGTGAAGTACGGATTGGAGTGGGGAGAGAATGGAGGCTGGGAGGTTAAGAGGAGGCAAATGCACTAGATTCATTCATTCATTCAATCAATCATATGTATTGAGCACTTACTGTGTGCAGAGCACTGTACTAAGCATTTGAGAAGTACAAGTTGGCAACATATAGAGATGGTCCCTACCCAACAGCGGGCGCACAGTCTAGAAGGGGGAGACAGACAATGAAACAAAACATGTGGACAGGTGTCAAGTCGTCAGAACAAACAGAATTAAAGCTAAATTCATTCATTCATTCATTCATTCAATCATATTTATTGAGTGCTTACTGTGTGCAGAGCACTGTACTAAGCGCTTGGGAAGTACAAGTTGGCAGCATATAGAGACTGTCCCTACCCAGCAGCGGGCTCACAGTCTAGAAGCGAGAGACAGACAACAAAACAAAACTTATTAACAAAATAAAATAAATAGAATAGTAAATATGTACAAGTAAAATAAATACAGTAATAAGTAAAATAAATAGAGTCATAAGTAAAATAAATAAAATAATAAGTAACATAGAGTAACAGTAAAATAAAGTAATAAGTAAAATAGAGTAAAAAGTGAAATAGACATCGTAGATGGAGGAGCAGTGTGGCCTAGTGGATAAAGCATGGGCCTGGTGGTCAGAAGGACCTGGGTTCTAATTCCCGCTCTACCACATGTCTGCTGTGTGACCTTGGGCAAGTCACTTCACTTTTCTGTGCCTCAGTTCCCTCATCTGCAAAATGGGGATTAAGACTGCAAGCCCCATGTAGGACAGGGACTGTGCCCAACCCAATTTGGTGGTATTCCCCCCAGTGCTTAATACAGTGCCTGGCACACAGTAAATACATAAAAAATACAACAAAAATAATAATAATAATAGTAATAATAATAGTAATAATAATAGTCAGGGAGCAGAGCCAGGATAGGATGAGGGAGAGCTGGCGATGGTGCTAGAAGAATAAGAGAAAGAAGCAGAGGTGGGGTATGGGAGAGAACAAAATATTTTCTTCTCTGAGCACTCACCGCCTCCACCTCCACCGCCACCCACTTTCCCAGTCCGTTCTCTTTGTCCTTCAAATTTGTGGCCCCGGTGGGAGGAGATTGGCCAGTAATCGCTGGCAGCAGCAGCAGCAGAGATCCAATGTGCCAGAGACAGAAAAAAACAAAGTTAGAGAAATAGATGTAGAATACAGAGGAATGATGGGTGACTGGAAAGACTTCTTGTTGATCCCAGAATTCTGGCAAGGGTCCGGAAAACCAAGGGGAACAAGGAGAATGGGGCTAGGAAGGCCAGTATAGGTGGCTGATCTTCGGGTGAATTTGGCCAAAGCGATATACAAACTTCAATCTCTTCTAGAAGAAGCAATGTCTTCCTGGTAGGCTTGGAATCTCTGGAAAGTCAGTTTTAGCCTCTGGGAAATGACCTCAAGAATAACGTCAAAGATAAAATCTCAATTCCTTTGCACATAGTAAGTGCTTAATAAATGCCATCATTATTATTATTAAAACATAAACTTCAGGAAGCTTCACTTCAAAGATAAAACACACTGGCATTGGTTGTTTCATGGTTTAGTGGCCTGCTAGACACTGAGTCATTTGGGTTCTAATCCAGTTTTGTGACAGATGTCCTGTGTGATCTGGACCAAGACACTTATCCCTGATTTTCGATTTCTACATTAGTAACATGGAGAGCATTGGTGCTGTACTATGGTGTGAAGACAAAATAACATCAAAGGCAAGAAGGCATTCTCACAAAGATATAGGCTATAGAACTATATGGGCATAGTGTCAATTTCAGGAATGGTGAGTCATTATCATGATCGTTTCTTGAGATTCCTCTTCCATATTCCTTTTCACCTACCCCTAATTACTTCCTCAGACTCCCTGCAGCACCTAAATTCAGGACAAAGAGGGTAACACACATAGTCGGGGTAAACAAGACAATCCAGGAAAAGAACAGAAAATGTAAAATGAAACTTGATTTGCAATTGTCTTCTTCCAAGGGCCTTGAGATCAACTGATTCTGTTCCCCATAATCCTCCTTCGATTCAAGTTCCCCAGACTGAGCTTAACAAAAGCAGTCTGACACAGTCAGGGTAGAGGCACTGATTCCATTCACACGGATTCCACAATCTCTTCTATTATATCATCACATTCACATGGCTCTGGCCCTAGGCTCTCTTCTCTCCATCTCTCCCTTCCCCTCATCCAGAAAAGCCCCAAAGCTAAGAGGTCCTCACCTGGATCATGTGATGGAAGACTTGTCCCGTCTATGCCCTGAAATGACACGGTTGGGAAGCAACAGTTATAGAGACAGGATGGTGTGAGCTCATCTCCCTTAGGCTTTTGATTACTGTGTCACTCGCAATGGTTGTGACACTGTTTGAAGTGGGAATCTGAGACCTCTCCCAAGAATTAGCAATGTTTTCCCCTCCACTGCAAGCCTTCTGTCTGGTCAAATCACATGGATGGCTTCATTTTTCAACTGAGAAATTATTTAATGAGTGCACAAATCTTCCTATAAGCATGAGAAGAAACTTTTTGCAGCTTTATCAGTGGTTGAACCTGGGTGTTGATAGACACAAATAAATAGATCCAGAAGTGAAGATAAAAAGGTCATTTGAGTCAGCTCCTTCTCTACAGAACAAAGAATACCTATAATGTCCAGACAGATAGTAGCAGCTGAAAGTCCTGGAGAAATCAATCCATCATTGTATTGAGCACTTCTCTGTGCAGAGCACTGTAATAAGTGCTGGGGAGCGCTTACTGTGTGCAGAGCACTGTACTAAGCACTTGGGAAGTACAAGTCGGCCACATATACAGACGTTCCCAACCCAACAACGGGCTCACAGTCTAGAAGGGGGAGACGGACAACGAAATAAAACATGTAGACAGGTGTCAAGTCATCAGAACAAATAGAATTAAAGCTAAATGCACATCATTAACAAAATAAATAGAATAGTAAATATGTACAAGTAAAATAGAGTGATAAATCTGTACAAACATATATACAGATGCTGTGGGGAGGGGAAGGAGGTAGGGTGGGGGGGAGAAGGAGAGGAAAAAGGGGGCTCAGTCTGGGAAGGCCTCTTGGAGGAGGTGAGCTCTCAGTAGGGCTTTGAACCACAGTAAGCTTGAGGTCTAGAATATCTTGCAATTTTATAGTGAATGTTCTCTGTACGCTTTTCACACCACTTCCATCTCTCAACCACTTTTCTCATTTTCTTCTTATGGATCTTTCATGTTCCAGTTACAATTTTTAATACATTAGAAAGCACCATGGCTTCTCCTTTACAACCAAACACATTATCCCATGCTGTGCATACATACTTGATGGATTCCCAATTTAGGGAGAGGTGCCAGGATAAAGAACCTAATAATCATCATGGGATTGTTAAATGCCACCTTAATTTTATTTTGTTTATGGTATTTGTTGAGGGCTTACTATGTGCCATGCGCTGTACTAAGTGCTGGGGTAGACAAAATTTAATCAGTTTGGACACAGTCCCTTTCCCACAAGGGGCTCAGTCTTAATCCCCATTTTACAAATGAGGTAACTGAGACCCAGAGAAGTGAAGTGACTTGCCCAAGGTCACACGGCAGACAAGTGGCAGAGCTGGGATTAGAACCCAGGTTCTTCTGACTCCCGGGCTCCTGCTCTATCCATGTGAGCAGGGAATGTGCCTGTTTATTGTTGTGCTGTACTCTCCCGAGTGCTTAGTACAGTGCTCCACATGCAGAAAGTATTCAATAAATACAATTTTTAATGGCATTTATTAAGCACTTACTATGTGCCAAGCACTGTTCTAAGCGCTGGGAAAGTAACAAGGGGATCAGGTTGTCCCACGGGGGGCTCACAGTCTTAATCCCCATTTTACAGATGAGGTAACTGAGGCCCAGAGAAGTGAAGTGACTTGCCCAAAGTCACACAGCTGACAATTGGTGGAGCCGGGATTTGAACCCATGACCTCTGACTCCAAAGGCCGGGCTCTTTCCACTGAGCCACGCTGCTTCTCTACGAGTGAATGAATGAACTAGGCCATGCTGCTTTTTATGGGCTAAACACCCTACCAAGCACTAGGGTAGGTACAATGCAATCAGATCCACCACAGTCCCTGTCTCACATAGGGCTCTCAGTCTAATGGTCTTGGAGAACAGGTATTGAATCCTGATTTGATAAATGAGGGAACTGAGGCACAGAGAAGTGAAGTGACTTGACCAAGGTCACACAGCAAATAAGAGCAGGCAGTGTTCTTGATATTTCATTCATTCGATCTTTTTACTGAGTGCTTACTGTGAGCAGAGCACTGTACTAAGCACTTGGGAGAGTACAGTATAACAATAAATGGGCATATTCCCTGAAGCTGGAGCGACGCAGAAGGGAGTGGGAGAAGAGGAAAGGGAGCTTAATCAGGGAAGACCTCTTGGAGGAGATGGGCCTTCGATCAGGCTTTGAAGGGGGGCAAAGTCCCATGTGGGGCTCACAGTCCCTGTCCCATGTGGGGCTCACACTCTCAATCCCCATTTTACAGATGAGGGAACTGAGGCCCAGAGAAGTGAAGTGACTTGTCTGAGGTCACACACTGGACAAGTGGCAGGCCAGGATTAGAACCCATGACCTTCTGACCCCCAGGCCCACGCTCTATCCACTATGCCAGGGATCCCAGTCCAAAGGAGAGGGAGAACATTAGTAACAGTGGAGATGATCTGCAGCACCCCATGGGGTGAAGATCAAAGAACTTAACTTCTCTGTGCCTCAGTTACCTCATCTGTAAACTGGGGATTAAGACTGTGAGCCCCCCGTGGTACAACCTGATCACCTTGTAACCTCCCCAGCGCTTAGCACATAGTAAGCACTTAATAAATGCCAACATTATTATTATTATTATCATATTATTATTATATGAGGTAAGAAGCCATTCTGGTTTATGGGAGGAAATGAGCCACTAAACTCCTCTTAAACTCCTATTAAGCTCTTTCATATCCCATCTCATCCCCATGATCTCTATTGAGGATGAGCAGTAGAATCAGAGACGTGGAGGGGAGCACACAGAGTCGGGATAAGGGAGATAACACTGGAATCCTGCAGAAACCTTACATTGAGGATCTATCTGCAATTGCTGCCTACCGAAGGCCATGGAACAGGCTGATTCTGCTCCCAAAAGGCAGAAGCCTCCCTCCCCACAGGCTTTTCTGACTGAGATTAGGCAGAAACAGGTAGGGCCGAGACCCTGGGAACTAACCTGCTCACACAGATTACATTCAGGAAACCATACTGTCGCATCACATCAACATGGTTGTGAGTTGAAAATCTCTTTCTTACTATTTCTCCCCTTCCCTTCCCTTCCTATCAGAAAGCCTGAATGCTAAGAGAGATTCACCTGGGGTTGCCTATGTTTACACCCAGTCATGCGATGGAAAGCTTGTGTCTGGGGTTTCAGGGGATACGCATGGGAAGCAGCTGTTATAAGGACAGGATGCCGTGAGTTCCTCTCCCCCGGGCCTGTGATAGCTGTGTCAAATGTTATGGCTGTGACACTGTCTGTAACGGGAGTCTGAGACCTATCCAGAGAATGAACAATCTTTTCTTCCCATTGCAACAAACACTTTGTCTGGTCAAGCCATTCTAACGGTATAGTTGCTTCATTTAATGAAAAAGTTCTAGTCCCGGGGAAAATCTCCAGGATCATTTCAAAAAGTAAACTGGCACAGGACGTGAATTCCAGAAGGCTTCCATCTCTCTAAGTTTCCAAACCATGGGCATCTGCCTCTGGTCAGCACCCATATTTAATGAGGATGGACAGGTTGACCTCGGGCTATGGGTGACAGGAAGAGAGATTCAAGGACAAACAGAATTATTTTAATGCACTGCTTCTGCTGGCACTGCTCTCTGAGCCCATATTAGTTTAAATGGCATGCCTTCAGCACATTCAGCACACTGTCCTAAGTGCTGGGGTCAAAATAAAACACGATTCCTTTTTTTAATAGTATTTGTCAAGCGCTTATTATGTACAGCGTGGCTTAGGGAAAGAGCTCGGCCTTGGGAGTCAGAAGTTGTGGGTTCTAATCCCGGCTCTGCCACTTATCAGCTGCGTGACTTTGGGCAAGTCGCTTCACTTCTCTGTGCCTCAGTTACCTCATCTCTAAAATGGGGATTAAGCCTGTGAGCCCCACATGAGACAACCTGATTAGCTTGTATCTACCCCAGCACTTAGAACGGTGCTTAGCACATAGTAAGTGCTTAACAAGGACCATCCCGCCGTCGACCCCCGGCCCATGTCCTTCCCCTAGCCTGGGATGTCCTCCCTCCACACATCCACCAAGCTAGCTCTCTTCTTCCCTTCAAAGCCCTACTGAGAGCTCACCTCCTCCAGGAGGCCTTCCCCGACTGAGCCCCCTTTTTCCTCTCCTCCTCCCCATCCCCCCCGCCCTACCTCCTTCCCCTCCCCACAGCACCTGTATATATGTGTGTACAGATTTATTGCTCTATTTATTTTACTTGTACATATTTACTATTCTATTTATTTTGTTAATGATGTGCATATAGCTTTAATTCTATTTGTTCTGACGATTTTGACACCTGTCTACATGTTTTGTTTTGTTGTCTGTCTCCCCCTTCTAGACTGTGAGCCCGTTGTTGGGTAGGGACCGTCTCTATATTTTGCTGACTTGTACTTCCCAAGCGCTTAGTACAGTGCTCTGCACACAGTAAGCGCTCAATAAATATGATTGAATGAAAAAAGACCATCATTATTATTATTAATATGTGCTAAACATTGTACAAAGAGCTGGAATAGATACAAGATAATCAGGCTGGACACAGTCCTTGTCCCACATAAGGCTCACAATCTTAGCCCCCGTTTTACAGATGAGGTAACTGAGGCATAGACAAGTGAGGGAACCAGGATTAGAAGCCAGGTCCTCTGAATCCCAAACCTGTGCTCTCTCCACTAGGCAACACTGCTTCGCAGTCGTATCCTCTGTCCCACCAAGAGTTCGCAATCTTGACTGAGGAGGACAGATATTTTGAAAGGAGAAATAAATCACAGACAAAAAATTGACAACATGGGCTTTCAGAAAATAACAATTAAAAGCAAAGGAGATTGAAAAATATAAGAAATAAAGTGACTCTGGGAGAAGCAAACCTGATGATTTTGCCCACTTGAAGAACAGGCCTTGGACATAATCTCGGAGTCCACAACTGCTACTTGATTGTCACCATCACCTCTGGGGAGAAAATTGGTCTCAGGCGTGACTTGTTCAGCACACGATTTGTGAAATTTATCCAAGAATTCCCACACGTTCCCACAGGACAGAATGGGAAGGACAGTCCCCAACAACCAGCCTTCTGGAAGCTAAGGGTGCTAGGAGTTGGGGAAGATCTCTGGATGCCAGATTTCTTCCAAGCAGATCTGAGGTTTATTTTGCCTTGGAAAGGTCTAGAGAGAAGCAGTGTGGCATCCTGTGAACCTGAGAGATCTTCTATTATAATCAAAAGTCTTAATAATTTCAGTAATTATAACAATAATAATGTTAGTAATAATGATCAGAGTAGGCACTAAGCATTGAGGTAGAAACAACGAAATAATCAATCAATGGTATTTATTGACCACTTACTGTGTTCAGAGCTCTGTACTGTTTGGGAAAGTACAACACAATAGAGTTGGTAACCAATCGGTCGATCATATTTATTGAGAGTTTACCGTATACAGAGCACTGAACTAAGTGCTTGGGAGAGTACAATATAACAGAGTTGGTAGGCAAATTCCCTGCCTACAGTGAACTTAGAGTCTAGAGGGAGAGACAGATGTTAATATAAATAAATAAATTACAGATATATATGTCAGTGCAATGGGGCTGTGGATGGGGGGAATGAAGAGTGCAAATCCAAGTTCAAGGACACTGCCAAAGGCAGAGGGAGTAGAGAACATGAAGGCTTGTTTGAGGAAGGCCTCATGGAGGAGATGCTGTTTTAATAAGGCTTTGAAGGTGGGAAGAGTGATCGTCTGAGGGATATTCATTCATTCAATCGCACCTATTGAGCACTTACTGTGTGCAGAGCACTGTACTAAGCACTTGAAAAGTACAATTTGCCAACAGATAGAGCCAATCCCTACCCAACAACGGGCTCACAGTCTAGAAGGGGGAGACAGACAACAAAACAAAACAAATGGACAGAATTTGAAGGGGGAGGGAATCCCAGGCAAGAGGCAAGATCTGTGGCAAGATAGATTAGATCAAGGTACAGTAAGTAAGGTTGGCATTAACAGAGTGCAATGAATGGGTTGGGTTGTAGGAGGAACTCAGCAAGGTAAAATAGGAGGGAGCGAGCTGATTGAGTGCTTCAAAGCCAATGGCAAGGAGATTCTGTTCGATGTGGAGGTGGATTGGCAACCACTGGAGATTCTTTAGGAGTGGAGAATTGTGGACTCCGTGTATTTTTAGAAAAAAAGTCTGGCCAGCAGAATGAAGTGTGGACTGGAGTGGGGCGAGACAGAAGGCAGGGAGGTCAGCAAGGAGGCTGGTGCCTTAGTCAAGGCATGATAAGTGCGTGGATCAACGGGGTAGCAGTTTGGATGGAGAGGAAAGAGTGGATTTTAGCAATCGTATGGAGGTAGAACGGACAGAATTCAGTGACAGATTTTGCTGGTGGGTTGAATGAGGGAGATGAGTAGAGGATAATGTCAAGATTATGGTAGACGTGATCCCTGCCTATAAGGGTCTTAGATGGGCCACAGTCCCTGACCCACCTAAACTCTGTCTCTTCTGCCTCCCGCTGCTTCCTTTAGATCTCTCTGTGTGCAAATGACTGTGAAGAGTTCAGACAGATGCTTGTATTCTGCAAATCTAGTGAAATGGTTAGCAAGAGAAGAAGGTCAGCAATGCGAAGAGGCGATTGGTTTCCTCCTCCACAGGGCTCGTGTTTACCAACTCAATCACATTGTACTCTCCCAAGAGTTGAATACAGTGCGCTACATGAAGTAAGTGCTCAATAAATGCAAATGATTGATTGAGAAAAGGCAGGCAGGGGAGAGACAAACACACATGCAAGCATGCCACTTCATTTGGTCAACCTTAACTCCCACTGTCCTGGCTGTCCAAGGACAGAGAAGGTCTCCTACAGAGGGAGAGCCTGTTCGCAGAATCTGCTTTTGCCTAGTGATCGGACCACTCACTGGTGGGCCCAAGGCAGAGGTTAGTGCTCAGGAATGACTCGACTGGTCACGGCCCTCATGGGATGAGAGGGACGTCTCCCCTTCCCCAGGGCACAGCAGTTCCTCCTGACCCGGGGATCACTGCTGACCAGGACCAGGGGACAGAGGGAGGGGTAACAGGCCGAGAGAAAAGCCGTTGTGCTCTCGAGGTGAAGATCTTTATCAACTACATTGGTCAGATAGACTGTTATAAAGCTGTTGATCCAGTAAAAGCAAACAAAGCAACTGACCAGGACCACGATGGTCTGGTTGGCTCTGGTCTCTGCAGAGGACCTGGGGGTGACACAGGTGCTGTGGATATGCTGGACTTGTTTGTGGTGCCGATAGAGCACGTTCACCATGTAGCCACTTGACCAGCTCATGAGGAATATGAAGAAGAGATCTCGGATAGTCATGGCACTTATAAAGGTAATCGAGTGGATAAAATCTAGATCCGGAAGAGTGGAACAGTATTTCAAAACATATCCCTGCCCCACGATGGTGACATTTCTGATTGCTTGAATGGAGATAATCACTTTGATGTAGATCAATATGTTGAGGATCCAGAAGAAGAGGAAGGAAGGGAGGATGTATTTGGGTGCCCTGGGTTTGAACCTAGCCAACTGAGAGGTACTGGGACTGATGGTGACAGCTTGGAAGACACTCAAAAGACAGGTGGTGCAGATGGAAAGGCCACGAGATACTCTGTTAATGTACATGACACTCTGACACCCAACATCATTGAAAATATTCCTCATCCCAAAAGCCACCATGGTCTCTGGGACCCCACGGGTAAGAAGGGTCACCGTGTTGGCCACGGTTAGGTGGGTAAGGATCAGGTCTTTGGGCTTCTTCTGCTGGGGCTGAGTTATGAAACTGTTCATATACACCACAAACACAGTTGCGTTTCCTAGGAATCCAAAGACACTCTGGTAGAGGAAAATAATTCCAAAGATTATGTCCCTGGTTAGCATTGTCAGCAAAATTCTTCTTAACCAGGGTACCCAGAGGTTCCTAAAAGTAAAGCCAATAGTGATCCTTATTTTATATTTTAACTTTCCAGAATACTGTCATGCTCATCATCTGCAGACAACAAAAATGACTAAGGGGGTCGAAAACTAAGGTGGTCAGTTTGGTCATCAACATCAAATGATGAGGCAGAGGTAACTCAAACCACCCAGAGTGCTGAGAGACTTAAGGGTCAGTACGTGAACGACCACAGATGGAATAGCTAGAGATAGGCTGAGGGGCTTGAGGGGAGAACAGATGATTCCCTTGCCCATTTTTGGAACCCCAGACAAGCCTCTTTTGGAATCGGAGATCTGGCCATCCCATTTGGGATGATCCCTTCCAGAGACCAGGGTGGGGGAAGAAATTTCCCAGCAGCTCCCTCTCTTCCCCGGCTATTGGAGAGGACCACTGGCCCCTTCAGCCTGTCACCATCTGGAATCAAAAACATTCACTTTGAGCAGGGCACTGGGAAAGTGGTGCAGCTGTACTGGAAAATGACACCTAAGAGTTGTAATTATTGACACGTTATTGGTTATTTTCATGTGGGGACTCCCCAGCAGGAGGGGGTGGATGGCAGGGGACTTACCAATCAAAAATAAAGTAGGAGGAACGGGTCTGAGGGAAGGCAGGTACAGGAAAGCTGGGGCCTGGGAGGTGGCAGCAATGCTTGAATCACAGTCACTCACTGGAGCCTGAAGGAAAGCAGCTTATGTTGGTTCATCTGCCGGTCTCAGCTCCGCAACATTGCCAAGATCCGCCCTTTCCTCTCCATCCAAACTGCTACCCTGCTCGTTCAAGCTCTCATCCTATCCCGTCTGGACTACTGCATCAGCCTCCTCTCTGATCTCCCATCCTCGTGTCTCTCCCCACTTCAATCCATACTTCACTCCGCTGCCCGGATTGTCTTTGTCCAGAAACGCTCTGGGCATGTTACTCCCCTCCTCAAAAATCTCCAGTGGCTACCAATCAATCTGCGCATCAGGCAGAAACTCCTCACCCTCGGCTTCAAGGCTCTCCATCACCTCGCCCCCTCCTTCCTCTCCCCCTTGTCCCCCTCTCCACCCCCCTCGTCTTACCTCCTTCCCTTCCCCACAGCACCTGTATATATGTATATATGTTTGTACATATTTATTACTCTATTTATTTATTTATTTTACTTGTACATATCTATTCTATTTATTTTATTTTGTTAATATGTTTGGTTTTGTTCTCTGTCTCCCCCTTCTAGACTGTGAGCCCACTGTTGGGTAGGGACTGTCTCTATATGTTGCCAACTTGTACTTCCCAAGCGCTTAGTACAGTACTCTGCACACAGTAAGCACTCAATAAATACGATTGATTGATTGATTGATTGATTGATTGATTGATCTTTAGATGGTGGGAGCCCAGGCTCTGCCCCTTGGAGTCCTTCCTGGGGACATGCTTAGGGGCAGCTTCCCAGCCTGTCAGCCCCCGAGGCAGGCGTCAGTGGAGAGGAAAGAGTTGGGTTTAGGAAGGAAACTTACACATTCGATTTGGAAAAGTGGAGTTCCAACCGCCCAGATTGTGGGGCATTCAAGTGGAGAGGCCCTGGGAGCAAGAAGAAATACAGGTTTGTTGAGCAAGTCGGAGATAGGAGCTCTAAGGAGTCATCTGCATAGAAGAAGGAGAGGTTAAAGAGGTGATGATAATGGTATTTGTTAAGCGCTTACTACGTGGAAAGCACTGTTCTAAGCACTGGGAGGGTTACAAGGTGATCAGGTTGTCCCGGGGAGCTCACAGTTTTAATCCCCATTTTACAGATGAGGTCACTGAGACCCAGAGAAATGAAGTGACTTGCCCAAAGTCACACAGCTGACAGTTGGCGGAGCCGGGATTTGAACCCATGACCTCTGACTCCAAAGCCCGTGCTCTTTCCACTGAGCCACGCTCCTTGCTGTGTGCAGAGTACTGTACTCTGCCCTGGGAGAGAATTATTATTACTATTATTATGGTATTTCTTAAGCGCTTACTATGTGCCAAGCACTGTTCTAAGCGCTGGGCTACATACAAGGTAATCAGGTTGTCCCACGTGGGGCTCACAGTCTTAAACCCCATTTTACAGAGGAGGTAACTGAGGCACAGAGAAGTTGAGCGACTTGCCCAATGTCACACAGCTGATAAGTGGCGGAGCCCTGTTTAGAACCCACAACCTCTGACTCCCAAGGCCGTGCTCTTGCCACTAAGCCACGCTGCTTCTCCGGTAGGAATCAGACATGGTTCCAGTCCCAAGGGGGGCTCACAATCTAAAAGTAGAAGTGGGGACGGACCTGAAGACAGACAGATGAGGAATGATGAGACATAAAACCACAACACAAATGCATGAAATAAAACGAAAAGTCAGCATGGTTCTGGGGCTAGAGGAGTAGAATTGCAGGTTCCACAGGGCTCAGAATTCAGGGCCCACCCATAGACAGTGTGACTTCTACAGCAGCTACCAGTCTTCCAGGGGCTTGGGAAGGCCTCAGGAAGAGAGTGGTTTTGTCTTTCCTGTCAGGGTGGTGGAACTGAGTCTTCTCTATGGTACAGAGGAGAGCGGGTGTCGTTTCCAGGGTAAGCAGCATGTCTGGCTGCCCAGTGATGGAAATGACGAGAGCCCACAGCAGCAGGTTTTTATCCCTGACCCACCAAGCAAATAGCATTTCAGGAGCCAGGTACCCTTGGTGACGGGAGTGAAGGTAGCAGTTTCCACAGTTGCCATTCTCTGTAGCTGTGGAAGCGTCCGAGTGCTTGCCAGCAGGGTGGAGGAGAATGGATGGAGGCAGATGTTGATAGACTGAAAAGCTTAGCGGTGTCCAGTTTAGAAAGATAAAGACTGAAAGAGAAAGTTCGTGAAGTTTCTCACGGGGATATCCACTATGGAAGGGGTGAAGACACAGTAGGAAATGGGAAAGTCCACTGAAGCCTGGTAGTTTAAAAAAGAAAGGGAAACATTTCCTCGCACAGCAGTTTGTAAGTTTTTCTCTCTAATCCACAACATTTACTGAATGCTTTGATAAAGGTGGGGAGGGCAGCTTCATCCTCTTGCTGGTGAAAGCTATAGAATCCGCACAAGACTCTCTCACTGCATCAGGAACCCCATCTACCTCATCCTGAATCTCAAGAAAATCCCCATCTTTTAGGTTCGATCATTTCCCCCATCTACTTCCTTCTCATCCGCCACCCCACAACACATACACAGACTCCTGAGAGACACAAATGCATGGGAAGTCATCCACTGACAGATACTGACAGTATGAGAAGCAGAGTGGCTCAGCGGCAAGCACACGGGCTTGGGAGTCAGAGGTTATGGGTTCTAATACCGCTCCGCCACATGTCTGCTGTGTGACCTTGGGCAAGTCACTTAACTTCTCTGAGCCTCAGGTACTTCATCTGTAAAATGGGGATTGATTAAGACTGTGAGCCCCACGTGGGACAACCTGATCACCTTGTATCCCCCCCCAGTGCTTAGAACAGTGCTCCACATATAGTAAGCGCTTAACAAATGCCATCATTATTATTATCATTATTATTTTCAGGTTTGTCTAGAAAGTGATGCAACAAGCATTTGTTTTCTTCCACACACGTGGAGAGAAAAATAGAGACAAGAAATGGTGAGAGAAATGGAACCCCATGAAAATTCACTATTTCAAATGGAATTTATCAATGCCATTATTCCAAGGAATTTCTGTATTTACTTGTAAAATACAGCACATTCCTTTAGGGAAATCTGTGAAGATTAGCAGTGAACATGCTTGGAGAAAGGGACATTTAAATTATCAGTTGATTTGTAGCTAATTCACTTAGAAATTCCCGTGGTTGTCCAATCATCTGCAATCAGCACAGGCCAAAGTGGGTGTTCACCACTCTTGACCTACCTAAGAACTTGGAAGAGGTGCTTTGCTGGGGGGTTTTCCATCCTCCCTCCCACTCTCAAATGGGTTGGGGAAAACACACGATTCCAGACCCACCAGTATTTCATTTAGGGTTCAGATGCATTAAGCATGTTACTAAAGTTAAAGGCAGGTTTCAGTGTTGGGCATAACCACAAACAGTAATCAAAAACAAGCCAACACATATTACAACAGGATCAAGATTAGCTTAAAAGGACACCAACTGAACTTCAATAATCAATCAATCAATCATTCAATCATATTTATTGAACACTTACTATGTGCAGAGCACTGTACTAAGCAATTGGAGGAGTACAATACAGCAGAATTAGCAGACACATGCCTTGCCCATAACGGGCCCGGAATGCCCTCCCTCCGCACATCCGCCAACCTAGCTCTCTTCCTCCCTTCAAAGCCCCACTGAGAGCTCACCTCCTCCAGGAGACCTCCCCAGACTGAGCCCCCTCCTTCCTCCCCCCCTCCTCTCCCTCCCCATACCCCCCGCCTTACCTCCTTCCCCTCCCCATAGCACCTGTATATATGTATATATGTTTGTACATATTTATTACTCTATTTATTTTACTTGTACATATTTATTCTATTTATTTTATTTGGTTTATATGTTTTGTTTTGTTGTCTGTCTCCCCCTTCTAGACTGTGAGCCCGCTGTTGGGTAGGGACCATCTCTATCTGTTACCGACTTGTACTTCCCAAGCCCCTAGTACAGTGCTCTGCACACAGTAAGCGCTCAATAAATACAATTGAATGAATGAATGAACGAATAATGGAAAGAGCACAGGTCTGGGAGTTAGAGGACCTGGATTCTCATCCCAGCACTTGTCTGCTGTGTGACCTTTGGTAAATCACTTGAATTTTCTGTGCCTCAATTTCCACATATTTTAAACTGCAATTAAATAACTGTCTCCCTCCCCTTTACGTTGTGAGCTCCGAATGGGACAAAGTCTGTGTTCAACCTGATTATAGTGTATCTATCCCAGCATTTAGCACAGGGTGTGGCAAATAGCAAGCACTTCTCTAGTACCACGGTTATTAATTATTTAGTTAATGCAGCCTGTAGTCTGATGCAGATCTGGGCTCCTCTTTCCTCTCCCATGGGCTCTCCTCTCTACTGGGTTTTTCCAGGGTCCTCTAGGCAGCTCCTCCTGCTGCTCTCCTCACTTGAGCTCACCTTGACCTGATCGGAAAGAGACCCTCAACTTCATATCTTCCGTCTATGTGGCTTATCCTTGTTCCTAGCCCCCAGAACAAGTTTCACAACTGGCATTGGTTCATCCTGTGATAATGGAATCAGGGCAGCAAAGTCCTTTACACAGGGCAATCCCCACTCAGATTCCTGGTGGTTGCTCATGCTACCTTCAGAGGCAATCAGGACTGGGAAGTTTGCAAAGCAGCGTGGCTCAGTGGAAAGAGCCCGGGCTTGGGAGTCAGAGGTCATAGGTTCGAATCCTGGCTCCGCCACATGACAGCTGCGTGACCTTGGGCAAGTCACTTAACTTTTCTGAGCCTCAGTGACCTCATCTGTAAAATGGGGATTAAGACTGTGAGCCCCACTTGGGGCAAACTGATGATGATGATGGCATTTGTTAAGCGCTTACTATGTGGCAAGCACTGTTCTAAGCACTGGGGTAGATACAAGGTAATTAGGTTGTCCCACATGGGGCTTACAGTCTTAATTCCCATTTTACAGATGAGGTCACTGAGGCACAGAGAAGTTAAGTGACTTGCCCAAAGTCATACAGCTGACAAGTGGAGGAGCCGGGATTCAAACCCATAACCTGACTCCCAAGCCCATGCTCTTTCCACTGAGCCACGCTGCTTCTCCTACGCTGATCACCTTGTATCCCCCCAGCACTTAGAACAGTGCTTTGCACATAGTAAATGCCTAACAAATGCCATTATTATTATTATCTACCCCAGCCCCTGCTGTGAGTCAGCTTTTTGTCTGGAATGTTACTACTGAAGGAGAGAATTTTACTCCTCTAGAAGCCACAGAACCTATGTACTCCAACCTTTTCCCTTCTAGTTTTGCAAAACTATTCTGCTCCGACCTTACCTTGCATCTACCCCAGTGCTTAGAATAGTGCTTGGCACATAGTAAGCACTTAACAAATACCAACATTATTATTATTATTGTTACTCCATAGCATTCATAGGGTCTCATCCCAGGCACTCTGAATCTTCTCTCCTCTGCTCCCCTCCACCCTGCAACCCCAAAGCAAAAGACCCCTCTAGGGCAGCTGCAGATCTTATTGCCCCCCCTTTCCTAGACCGGAGTCACTGAGATGGTGAACTGATGCTGGAGCTCAGCGAGAAGCAGCGTGGCTCAGTGGAAAGAGCATGGGCTTGGGAGTCAGAGGTCATGGGTTCAAATCCTGGCTCCACCACTTGTCAGCTGTGTGACTTTGGGCAAGTCACTAATCTTCTCTCGGCCTCAGTTACCTCCTCTGTAAAATGGGGATTAAAACTGTGAGCCCCACATGGGACAACCTGATCACTTTGTATCCTCCCCAGTGCTTAGAACAGTGTTTTGCACATAATAAGTGCTTAACAAATACCAAAATTATTATGATTATGTAGGTGAGCAGGTGACGGCAGCAAGAGAGAAGAAGGAAGTGGAGGTGTGGGATGAAGTAGGATCATAGATCTTCTTCTCTGGGCCCCACTTTCCTCCTCCACCACTGCCTGCCCCAGTGCAGCCCCTCAGCCCCACAACTTTATAGCTCTAGTGAGAGGGGACTGCAAGAGCAGCGCTGCTACCTGCAGCAGCAGACATCTATTACATTACAGACAGAAAAAAAATACAAAAATACATTTGGAATACAGAGAAGGATGTGGGGTGATGGAAGAAAATCGGTGTTGATTCTGGGATGTGGGTAAGACTCCAGGAAACCCAAGAAAAAAAATACAAAAATACATTTGGAATACAGAGAAGGATGTGGGGTGATGGAAGAAAATCGGGGTTGATTCTGGGATGTGGGTAAGACTCCAGGAAACTCAAAAGAACAGGGAGAATTGGGCTAAGACTTCCAGTGTAGGGGCTGCTTCTAGGGTGAATTTGATCAAGGAGCGACCAAAACTTCAGTGACTTCTAGAAGAAGCAATTTCTGCTTGATAGAAGTGAAATCTCTGGAAAATCAGCTTTAGCCCCTGTGGGGGAAAACTTCTAAGATCACTTCAAAGATAATAATAATGACGGCATTTATTAAGGGCTTACTATGTGCAAAACACTGTTCTAAGTGCTGGAATCCCTTAGAGTATATACTTCAGAAAGCTTCACTACGAAGATAAAACACATTGGCATTTCTTGCTGCATGGTTCAGTGGTTGGCTGGACACTGAGTCATTCTGGGTTCTAATCTGGTTCTGTGACTGATATGCTGTGTGATCTGGACTGAGACTCAACATCTCTGATACTTGTTTTCTTCATCGGGATAATAGAGATCACCTGTGCTGCACCATGAAGTGGAGACAAAATAACATCGAAGACAAGAAGGCGTTCTCGGAAAGATATAGGCTATGGAAATCCAAGGACAGAATATTAATTCCAGGAACGGTTAGTCATTATTTTGATAATTTCTTGAGATTCCTCTTCCATATTCCTTTTCACCCACCCTTGATTACTTTCCCAGGATCCCTGCAGAACATGAATTTCTGACAGAGAGGGAGCACACAGAGTCAGGGTAAGCAAGGCAACACAAAGAACCAGCAGACATTTTAAACTGAGAATCTATCTATATTTGCTATCTGTCGAGTTCAGTGGAACCAAGTGATTCTGCCCCCTAGAATCTTCTATCAGTTCGGGTTCCCCTGACTGAGTTTAACACAAGCAGTTAGAGGTAGAAATAAGCAGGGCAGAGACACTTAGAAAGTAGCTATTCGCACGGATCCCATTCAGAAATCTCTCCTGTTACATGATCACATCCCATGACCCTGAGCTTAAACCTTGTTTTTCATCATTTCTCCATTCCCTTTCTAGAGAAGAGCCCCGAGCCCAAAAGAGACTCACCCAGTGCTCCGTATGTTCTCACTGGATCATGTAATGCCTTGTGAAGTTACAGTTGGGCAGCAGCAGTTATAGGGAGAAGATGATGTGAGCTCATCTCCCCCAGGGCTGTGATTACTGTGTCACTCACTTTGGCTGTGACACTGTCTCCAGGCAGATAATGAGACCTCTCCAAAGAATGACCCAGCTTCCCACCCCACTGCAAAATTTCTGTTGTGTCAAATTGATGGTGGCGGTTGTTCCGGATGGCCACCAAGTCGCCGGGCGACTAAAGAATTAGTCAGACAGCATGTGACTGCCGAAAGTTTTTAATAAAGTTTTTATTGGTAAGGCCGAAGACTGAATAGGGGGTAACACACCTGGCAGGCTCATTTCCTTAAGGGAAAAGGCCCCGAGTGCCCGATACAATGGGCTTATATACTGCTGTTGCTGATCACAGTGATTGGTAGATTTGAAAACAGTGGGGACTGGATTAGTGCAGATTTGGTACAGAGCTGGGTGGAGTCTGCCTCCTTATTTGGTTTGGTTCCTGGACCCAGCCAGTGGGCTGCAGGGTCTAAGGCCCATACCAGATATGGCAACAGAACCGCGTACATTCAAACAATATCTGCAACCTTTTCATGGTGCATGGGGGGCCCCCATCATTCCCCCCTCAAAGACATACGACCCTTATTCCTAAGGGGTTGCTGAGGGTCGATGGTCCATCTTCTGGAGCGGCTTCATGCTGACAGTGGGCGATGAACTCATAACTAAATGTGTTCAGGGTCATATGGGTGTACTGCAAACCGACCGTGAGCTCGACAGCGAGATGGAGGTGGTGTCATGGTCGGGGTGATTTCTCGTAGAGTCTGTAAGATGGGGGCAGTGTCCCCCTCAGGTTCATCAGTTGACGTCTGTCCCGTGGGTTGGTGCTCTTCCCTGAGGAGCCGGAGGCGGAGGTTGCCGATTCGGTCACAGGTGTATTGTGAAGGAGTGTCCTCCTGGGGAGAATCAGAAAAATCTGGGACAGGAGGTGTATAGGGTTTAATGTGTGAGTTATGAGTCCACGAGGACTGGCCCTCCAGCTTCACAGCAGTGGGGGTAGCAAGTATCACCCGGAAAGGACCTGTCCATTTTGGCTGTAAATCTGCCTTCTCCACCGTCTGCCAAGTTTTCAAGAGAACAAGTGAGCCTGGTGTTATGGTGGTGCCCACTGGAGCCCCGTCTACATCGGGGGCTGGCAAATGAGAATTTGCATACCTGCGCAGGGCCGCGTGTACCGCTCCTAGCTGGGAAGCAAAGTGCCCTAAAGTCTGTGCTTCTGGGTCCACCACAAGATCAGTAGTGAGAAAGGAGCGACCGCACAGCAGCTCAAAGGGGCTGAGGCCTAGGCCTTTGCGGGGCACCATACGGAGTCGGAGGAGACCCGTAGGCAAACACTGAACCCAGGATTGTCGGGTCTCGAGGCAGAGCTTAGTCAGAATACGTTTTAAAGTGAGATTAGCCTTCTCTACCTTTCCTGAAGACTGTGGGTGCCAGGCAGCATGCAGGTAGTAGGTAATCCCTAGGGTGCGGGCAATGGACTGGGTCACTTGAGAGGTGAAGGCAGGTCCGTTATCGCTTTGGAGAGAGCGGGGGAGTCCAAAGCGAGGGATTATTTCCCTAAGGAGCCACTTGCCCACCTCTATTGCGTGCTCAGTGCAGCATGGGAAGGCCTCAATCCATCCCGTGAAGGTATCAATCAGGACTAGCAGGTACCGGTATCCAGAGCAAGATGGCATGTGGGTAAAATCCATTTGCCAGTCCTCTCCAGGCAGCTGGCCGCGCCGTTGTACTGGTGTCAGTAAGGGAGGTTTCCTCATGGCCCCCTCAGGGTTAGCTCTGGCACAGATTGGGCAAGCGCGGCAAACCCTCTTAATGGTTTCCCGCATACCTCGTCCCACAAAAATGGGTTCTAAGAGGGTATGTAAGGCATCCCGACCCAGGTGGGTAGCCTGATGCATTCCATTCAACAACTTCCAAGCGGAGGCTTGGGGAATGAGGAGCTTTCCTTCTGGGGTTTCTAGCCATCCATCCGTCCGGAGGATGCAGCCTTCCTCATCTGCTTTGCCCAACTCCAACTCGGAATATACCGGGGCACCTGCAAGCTCTGAGAGGGTTGGTACAAGAGCCAATGCACTGGCTGCCTCGGTCCTGGTGCGGGCTGCCTGTCGAGCAGCTGTGTCCGTAAAATGATTTCCCTTGATTATTTCTGTATTCCCTTTTTGGTGTCCCCGACAGTGAATTACAGCCACCTCCCGGGGCTCCCAAACAGCTGCGAGTAGCTGGAGGATTTCCTCTGCATGTTTGAAAGGGGTGCCTCGGGCAGTGAGGAGACCTCGCTCTTTCCAAATAGTCCCATGAGCATGTAAGACATGGAAGCCATATTTGGAGTCAGTAAATATATTAAGACGCACCCCCTTTCCCAATTCTATAGCTCGAGATAGGGCTACTAGTTCTGCTTTCTGTGCAGAGGTCCCTGGAGAGAGGGGCTGTGCCTCGATAACCTCATGGAGGCTCACTACCGCGTACCCTGCATATCGGACTCCCTGGTCCATGTAACTGGACCCATCCGTGAACCAGTTAGCCTCCGCGTTGTCAAGGGGTAAGTCCCTAAGGTCTGGTCTGCTAGAGTAACTCTCGTCAATTTCGTTTAGACAGTCATGAACTGGGGCTGGCCAGTCCCCTTCCCCATCTTCTGGAAGAGGGAGAAGGGTTGCTGGGTTCAAGGAGTTACAGGTCTTTAAGGTAACCTCAGGGGTGTCAAGAAGGAGGGCTTGATATTGCAGCAAGCGGTCTCCCGTGAGTCAACGTTCACCCCTATTTCCTAGCACTGCTAGGACCCGATGTGGGGTATAGACGGTAAGGGGTTGGCCCAAAGTCAGCTTTCTGCTCTCCTGTACTGCCACGGCAGTGGCCGCAACTGCACGGAGACATGCTGGCCAAGCAGAGGCGACACTATCCAACCGCTTGGAAAAATACGCTACCGCCCGAAAGTCTGGTCCCAAAGATTGACCTAGAACCGCGGCACAGTCGTGTCGCCGCTCATCTACATATAAGGCAAAGGGTTTGGCTAGGTCAGGCAAGGCTAAGGCTGGGGCTGAGAAAAGTTTCCATTTGAGAATTCGAAATGCGTCTATCTGCCACCCCACTCCAGCAGCTCGTCCTCTGGGCCAGCAAGGGCATCACACAGAGGCTTGGCCAGGATCCCGTAGTTTGGAATCCAGATGCGGCAGAAACCGGTCATTCCTAAATAGGCACGTAACTGGCGCTTGGTCTGGGGGGCTGGGATTTGCAGGATAGCGTCTTTTCTCTCTGGGCTTAGGGTCTTCCCTAAAGGGCTTAATACATGACCCAGATATCGAACCTCTTGTTTGCAGACCTGTAATTTCGAAGGGGAGACTCGGTACCCAGAACAGGCCAGGTGGTTAAGTGTCCGGACAATGTCCTCCTTCGTGCCCTTCTCAGTCGGGATGCAAATGAGGAGATCATCCACGTATTGAATGAGGGTGCTCTCACGTAATTCAAGGTCACGGAGATCTCGGCCCAAGCATTCCCCAAAAAGGTGAGGGCTATCCCGGAATCCTTGCGGAAGGACTGTCCAGGTGTACTGACATCCCAACTTTTCCCTTGGTCCAGTCCACTCAAAAGCGAAAATATACTGGGACCCTTTACTCAAGGGGATACAAAAGAAGGCATCCTTCAAATCTATTACCGAGAACCAGTTAGTATCTCCCGGTACCTGTGCAAGGAGAGTGTATGGGTTCGCGACTATTGGGTGTATAGGGATTGTAGCTGCATTCACCCTCCGCAGGTCCTGGACAAAGCGATAGGTCCCATCTGGTTTCTTTACCGGGAGGACAGGGGTGTTGCAAGGGGAATGGCATGGCACAAGTAACCCGTGTTCAAGAAATCGCTCGATAATTGGTTGGATCCCTGCCTGTGCCTCTGTTGGGAGTGCATACTGGCGTTGGTGTGGAAAATCGGAAGGATCCTTTTAGGCGCACCTCGACTGGGATTGCATTAATGGCTCGGCCCGGGAGACCTTTATCCCAAACGAGGGGGTCAACTTTTTCCACAAGGTACTCAGGTAAGTCCACCCTATTGGCTGTGGCAGTGAGGATGCCAAATGGACGGACCAATGAAAAGAACAATCCCAACTTGGTCATGATATCCCTCCCCAGTAAGGGTGCGGGGGTGGAGGGAATAATAAGGAATCTATGTTCAAACAATTCCTGCTGGTATAGACATGGTAAGGGGTCAGTTTGGCGACATGATTTTGAGATGCTGTTGATCCCCACCACCCTTACGTCAGATGGATGGGTAGGACCGTGAAATCTTACCGGACACTTCCACGCTCACCCTGGGTTTGGCCATGGAGATGGTTCCTGTGGGGGCCTGGCTGTTTCCTGGGCCCCGTGAGTCCCGACTCTTAGACATGCCAACAGCCAAGAACTGACCAGCCTCCGGATCGGCGCTCGCCTCCAGTAGTGGGCAGTCCCGCTTCCAGTGCCCACGTCTCCGGCAGAGGGGGCACGGTCCAGGTGGCTGGCGGCTGTGACCAGGCCTCCGTGCCTGGGGGCACTCCCGAGCCCAATGGCCAGACCTGTGGCACACAAAACAGGGCTTCCCGGACCCTGGGCCGCGGACAAACATCGTGGCCACGTCGGGCGACCTTCATCAGGGCTGCTACAAGTAACTGGGCCTGCTCTCTGCCCTTCACTTTGGCCCTGCGGTCCCTCTCATCCCGGGCTGCCTGGTCACGGCTGTTAAAAACTCTAAAGGCACCCTCTATCAACTGATCCGTGGGGGTTTGTGGCCCCAACTGCTCCTTCTGTAATTTTCGGCGGATATCTTCAGCTGATTGATTAATAAAATGCATATTCAGAATGACACTTCCCTCTACCGAGTCAGGATCAAGCTGGGTGTACGTTCGAATCGCCTCCGCCAGTCTGAGTCTAAACATAGCGGGGTTCTCGGTAGAGTCCTGGGTCACAGCTCGGACCCGATCATAGTTAACTTGCTTCCTAATTCCTTTCTCCTTGCCCGCCAGTAGGCATGTAATCATATGATCCCGGAGCTGTCTATCAGTACTGTCTCCCTGATAATTCCAATCTGGTTTGGACCGAGGGACAGCTATCGCTCCCAGTGGGTGCCTCCCATGACTGTTCACAGCAGCTTCATCCCCCGCCCTTTCAGCATAATCCCAAACTATTCTCTTTTCCTCTACGGTCAGGCAGGAGGAAAGCAACAGATTAAGATCTTCCCATGACAGGTCATACTGCAAGGTCAGGCTACGGAATTCGTCCCGAAAGCACGCGGGGTCTGCAGAATACTGTCCCAATTTCCGTTTTGCCATTTCCAATTCACTCAAAGAGAAGGGAGCCTGTACCCGCACTATCTTTCCCCTCTCCCCTGCTACTTCCCTTAAGGGGAGTATCCTTTCCCCTCCCTCCGGAGGGGCGTAGCGTGTGCCTCCCCAGGTGCTGGAAGGGCTTAGGGCCCAGGAGGAGGTGGACTGGTATGGAGGAGGACATAAAGGGTTGGTGTTTCCCATTCCCTCAGGGGGCAGAGGAGGGGCTGAAGGTACCTGAGATTCCCAGCCAGAGGGAGGGGGAAAGCCATCCTCCCGGGGCCTCCTGCAGAGGAGAGGATCATCCAGCATATCTGAGGAATCAGACCTTAGGGCTGGACGCCCTGGAGGGGCCCAGGAAAAACACATTCGGCAGTTTTTTCCTTCAGGGCTCTGGGACAAAGCCATAAAAGCTTGGACATAAGGGATTTCTGACCATTTCTCTAACCGCCTGCAATATAAGTCCAGCTGGAAAATAGTATTATAACTTACGGACCCATATTCGGGCCAGACCTCCTGATCCTCTAATTTATACTGGGGCCATTTCGTGGTGCACAAGAAAATCAGTTGCTGGCATTTTAAATCAGCCAAACCAAATTTGTCCTTATTCTTGGTGTTCAGGAGGCAACCCAATGGGGAGTCGCCTGGAATTGAAGAACATTGTCCCATAACGGGTGAAAAACACTCCTCCTTTGGGGTGCTGGAAAAAGTTGTCCCATAATGGGTGGAAAACGTTCCTTTTTTTTTTAAGGTTCTGTGTCTGTTTCGGGTTAAGACCGACCCGGTCGGCTTTTCTTCCCCCCTAGTGAGCCTGGGGACTAGAGGGTGCCTCCGCGAGAGTAGACAAGAACAATGCCTCTTCTGTGCCTGCCTCGGGCTATGTCCGAGCGCCGCGTGGCATCCCACTGGCGCTGGAATACCCGTACCGTCTCCTGACGAGAGGTCCTTTTCCCTGACCGACCCGGTCGGCCTTCCTTCCCCCCTAGTGTACCCAGGAACTAGAGGGTGCCTCCGCGAGAGCAGACAAGAACAATCCCGGTTCTGTGCCTGTCTCGGGTTATGCCCGTGCACCGAGTGGCGTCCCACTAGTGCTGAAATGACCGAACCGTCTCCTGCTGAGAGGTTCTTTCTCAGACCGACCCGGTTGGCCTTCCTTCCCCCCTAGTGTAGCCGGGACCTAGACGGTGCCTCCGCGAGAGCAGACAAGAACAATGCCGGTCCTGTGCCTGTCTCGGGTTATGCCCGAGCACCGCGTGGCGTCCCACTTGCCCAAGCTGTGGTCCCTCCAACTCAAGGCGTCCCCTGATGAGAGGTTCCTTCCCCGGACCACCTCCTGATGAGAGGTCCTTTTTTCCCCGGACCGCCTCCTGATGAGAGGTCCTTTTTTCCCGGACCGCCTCCTGATGAGAGGTCCTTTTCCCGGACCGACCCGGTCAGTCCTTCCTTCCCCCCAGTGTACCCGGGAACTAGAGGGTGCCTCCGCGAGAACAGACAAGAACAATTCAAAAAAAAAAGAACTCACCACTCCGATGGCTTCATGCTGTGCTGTGGTCAGCCAGGACGGCGGCAGTCACATCTACTGGATGTCCCCGTACGGGCCACCAAAATGATGGTGGCGGTTGTTCCGGATGGCCACCAAGTCGCCGGGCGACTAAAGAATTAGTCAGACAGCATGTGACTGCTGAAAGGTTTTAATAAAGTTTTTATTGGTAAGGCCGAAGACCGAATAGGGGGTAACGCTCCAGGCGGGCTCATTTCCTTAAGGGAAAAGGCCCCGAGTGCCCGATACAATGGGCTTATATACTGCTGTTGCTGATCACAGTGATTGGTAGATTTGAAAACAGTGGGGACTGGATTAGTGCAGATTTGGTACAGAGCTGGGCGGAGTCTGCCTCCTTATTTGGTTTGGTTCCTGGACCCAGCCAGTGGGTTGCAGGGTCTAAGGCCCATACCAGATATGGCAACAGAACCGCGTACATTCAAACAATATCTGCAACCTTTTCATGGTGCATGGGGGGCCCCCATCAAAATCACGGGGATGGTTTAATTTAGTGCATCCAAGGACCTGGGGAAACTGTGATAAGGGTGCAGGTGTACACAAGGAAGGGATTTATTTCCTGAGCTCTACAAATTCGGCGTGTAGGCACATGTAAAGAAAAAAGATTATCTGTTCAACTTTGCTGGTTCCACTGATCTTTTCTTTCTAATTATCTTTAACATAAGATGTCTGTGATCTAAGGGTTAGAGCTAAGAGTGAGTTAAGGGCAAACTGTGTGTGGTATCACTATTACGGCTTGGTATAGGGGGTCTAATGGTGGATAAATGTTTGTCACTCGGCAAAGGTTATGGTCATTGATAGTCTGGATGCCTGTTTGTCTTTGCAAATGTGTTTCTTTTACAGGGACAGGGGAACGTTTTAGGCACTGAATCTTAGGGATTTGGAAAATAGCAGGAGGATGATAACTGGGAATATGCACTATTGTTAATTGTTATTAATAATGGTGACATTTGTTAAGCACTTATTATGTGCCAAGCGCTACATTAAGCGTTAGGGTAGATAATAATAATAATAATAATGATAGCATTTATTAAGCGCTTACTATGTGCAAAGCACTGTTCTAAACGCTGGGGAGGTTACAAGGTGATCAGGTTGTCCCACAGGGGGCTCACAGTCTTCATCCCCATTTTACAGATGAGGTAACTGAGGCCCAGAGAAGTTAAGTGACTTGCCCAAAGTCACACAGCTGACAAGTGGCGGAGCTGGGATTTGAACCCATGACCTCTGACTCCAAAGCCCGTGCTCTTTCCAATGAGCCATGCTGCCTCAAGATAATGAATTCCCACATCAGGCTCACTTTCTAAATACGAAGGAGAACAGATATTGAATACCCGTTTTACAGATGAGGGAACTGAGGCACAAAGAAGTTAAGTGACTTGCCCAAGGTCACACAGGAGGTAAGTGGTGGGGCTAGGATTAGAAACCAGGGCCTCTATGTCCCAGGCCCATGTTCTTGCTAGTGGACAAAACTAGTTCCCTTTTGGGGAAAGAGCTGGTTTTTCGGACTATCAATTTTGTCCGGCTAAGCTGACACTGCTGGGTACTAAATTTATCTAACACATTATTCATTCATTCAATTGTATTTATTGAGTGCTTACTGTATGCAGAGCACTGTACTTAGTGCTTGGGAGAGTACAATGCAATGATAAACAGACACATTACCTGCCCACAACAAGCTTACAGTCTAGACAGGGAGAGATAGACATGAATACAAATAAATAAATTACAGACATAATAATGATGGCATTTGTTAAGCGCTTACTATGTGCAAAGCACTGTTCTAAGCACTGAAGCGCTGGGTGCTGTGGGGATGGGAGTGGGGAAGAATAAAGGGAGCAAGTCAGGGTGATGCAGAAGGGAGTGGGAGAAGAGGATGGAGTGGGGCTTAGTCTGGTGCAGATGGACAGGCCTCTGTCACTCTCCTGAAACAGCTTACGATATGACACCCAACATCTTCTAATCACCTGCTCCCTCCTACCTTATCTCCCTGATTTGTTATTACAGCCCAGCCTTCCATCCTCTAATGCCAAACTACTTACTGTACCTCAATCTCTTCTATTTACTGACCCCTCACCCATATCTTGCCTGTGACCTGGAGTCTATAGTAAGGAGTTTCTGTTTGATACGGAGCGGGGTGGGCAACCACTGGAGGTTTGGGAGGAGTGGGGAAATACGGACTGAATGGTTTCCTAGAAAAATGATCTGGGCAACAGAGTGAAGTATGGACTGGAGTGAGGAGAGACAGGAGGCAGGGAGGCTAGCAAGGAGACTGATGCAGCCATGAAGATGGAATAGGCTAAGTATTGGGATTAACATGGTAGCAACTTGGATGGAGAGGAATGGGCAGAATTCGGTGATGTTGTGAAGGTTGAACTGACAGGATTTGGTGACAGAATGAATATGTGGGTACAATGAGACAGATGAGTCAAGGATAACGCCAAGGTTAAGGGCTCGTGAGACAGTGAGGTTGGTGGTGTTGTTTATCGTGATGGGAAAGTCAGGAGGAGGACAGGGTTTGGGTGGGAAGATTAGAGGTTCTGTTTTGGACGTGTTAAGTTTGAGATGTGGGTGGAACATCAAAGTACAGAAGGCATGAGGAATTCTGAGGATGCAATAAAGAAATCAGGGCTGGAGATGTAGGGCCGGACCTGGGGCAAATCATTTGACTTTTCTGAGCCTCAGTGTCTTCCTCTGGAAACCACAGATGTGTGTGTGTCCCCTTTCCCCCCACACAACCCCTCCAGCTCCTCTCTCGCTTCTCTCTGCACAAGTGCTCATACCCCTTCACCCACACAGTGCCTCCACCTCCTCTCTGTTCCCTGGCTTGGGGTTAGAAACTGCACAATTAAGTCCCCCTTCTCCCACACATTCTTCAGTTTCAGAGGAAACTACTAGTTTGTGCATGTAGCCCCGGTCAACAGCCTGCTGCAACTGCAACTAAGTCCCTTCCTTTGACTTAAAACCATGGAACCAGGGCTGGACTGATTCCACATTTCTTACTGAGAAATCCCAGTAAAAAGGTGGAAGGAAGGGGAGGGAGGGAAGAGAGGATGTGAACGGCAGAAGCCTCCACAGAAACCATAGTAACTGCCACCCTTTTCCAACCATTTCCAAACAAGGAACTGTTCCGCAAAAGACTATTGTCATTTTGAACTATCACGCGTTTATCTGAAGTCCTATAAGATGAGCAGGTAAAACTGCTACAGTCTCTCACTGTGTCATCCATTGTCTCCACGACTTAAACTATGTTAATAACAATAATGATGGCATTTATTAAGAGCTTACTATGTGCAAAGCCCAGTTCTAAGCACTGGGGAGGTTACAAGGTGATCAAGTTGTCCCACGGGGGGCTCACAGTCTTAATCCCCATTTTCCAGATGAGGTAACTGTGGCACAGAGAAGTGAAGTGACTTGCCCAAAATCACACAGCTGACAATTGTCAGAACTGGGATTTCAACCCATGACTTCTGACTCCAAAGCCCAGGCTCTTTCCACTGAGCCACGGTTAGTCACCAGCCTAGTGACAGTGGGGAGGGTGTCAAGTTAGGGAAAAGAGAGGTGGGACATTCCAATACCCCTCTTGCAGTGGCCTCTCCATCCCCCTCCGTAATAATGATGACATTGATTAGGCGCTTACTATGTGCAAAGCACTGTTCTAAGAGCTGGGGAGACTACAAGGTGATCAGGTTGTTCCACAGGGGGCTCACAGTCAATCCCCATTTTACAGATGAGGTAACTGAGGCACAGAGAAGTTAAGTGACTTGCCCAAAGTCACACAGCTGACCATTGGCGAACCCTGGATTTGAACCCATGACCACTGACTCCAAAGCCCGGCTCTTTCCACTGAGCCACGCTGGTAAGTTCCTACCTCCTCCTCTCTGTCCCGCGAAGAGGTGGAGCCACAGGAGCTGGTGGTTATGCAAGGTGGGCATGACCCCTCCTGAGAAGCCAGGAGGAGGTGAGAGTGGTGGGACAATGGGGCTGGGGATAGGGAAGGATTCTGATTTTGATGTTTCAGAAGCAATCTCTCCGCCTCTCTTGGTCCACTTCATATACACACATAAAAACACTTACATTTCATCTTCTCGAATTCCTCCTTCCCCATTTACAACCACAAACGATCCATCAATCAATGGTATTTTTTGAACACTTAGTGGCTTCAGAGGCTTGTACCAAGTGCTTGGGAAAGTACAATGTAATAGTTGTTAAAGACAATCCCTGCCCACAACGAATTTACAGACTACAAAGGGAGAAAGACAATAAAAGCAGGTAAGGGAGATTGCTTATCAGGATATTTACATAAGTGCTCTGAGGGTGGGGTGAATAGCAATACACTTAAGAAAGTCTCTCTTTATGTGGGGAGATGGAGTATGGGGACATTTACTTGAGTGCTCTGGGCTAAAAAAGCCTCTCTTTATGTGGTCACCCCGTTGTAAATCTGCCTGAGTGTCAGAAGGAAGGAAGAAACTGTATGGGTACACAGACCTGGGAGGAGCGAGTCGCTGAAGTTTTCCATCGTGTTCTTTCACCAGAAGGACCAAGCGTCATTGTACTCTGCCCACATCCATTTCTTCTCTTTAGCTGGATTCTTCATAGAGGGACCTTGGGGAAAAATAAGGCCAAGAGCTGATGTGTTGTTTGCCACCGAGGTCAAGGAGAGGAGAGGGGCTTCTCACCTTCTCCAGGACACATCGAAGCTTGGGGACACTTGGGTTACTGTTGATTAGCACCAATGGGTGGGGAGAGAGAGGGATAACAGGCCTCCAGGAATGTTGCAATGTCATTCAGCTTGTAGTCTTTATCCTCTGCAAAATTGAAGGCTAGGTTAAAACTGCAGTTGATCCAGTAAAAGCAAACGAAGGAGGTGAGGAGGAGCAGGAGGGTCTGGGTGGCCCTGGCCCCGGGGGAGGATTTGGGGGAGAGACTGGTGCTGTGGATGTGCTGGACTTGCTTGCGGTGTTGGTGTAGCACCATCACCATGTAGCCACTGGACCAGCACATGAGGAATACAAAGATGACATCTTGGAGAGTTATGATGCTGAGAAACATCATATCATTCAAATATTTCACCCAGAATATATTAGAGCAGTATTTTATATTTAAACTACTAACTGTGATGGTGGCATTTTTGATGACTATTGTGGTGGTTAGTAAATTAATGTATATTGAAAGGTTCAGGATCCAGCAGAAGAGAAAAGAAGGGAGGATAATGATAATGATGGCATTTATTAAGCGCTTACTATGTGCAAAGCACTGTTCTGAGCGCTGGGGAGGTTACAAGGTGATCAGGTTGTCCCACGGGGGGCTCACAGTCTTAATCCCCATTTTACAGATGAGGTCTCTGAGGCACAGAGAAGTGAAGTGACTTGCCTAAAGTCACACAGCTGACAATTGGCAGAGCTGGGATTTGAACCCCTGACCTCTGACTCCAAAGGCCGCGCTCTTTCCACTGAGCCACGCTGCTTCCCCATGGATGTACTTGATGTACTTCCCCAGAGGATGTACTTGAGGGCTCTGGGTTTGAACTGTGCACAGTGGGAGGTACCCGGACTGATGGTGACAGCCTGGAACACGCTCAGGAGACATGTGGTGCAGATGGAAAGGCCTCCGGTCACTCTTCGAATGTAGGTCAAAAGCTGGCATCCAGCTTCTTCCCATCTATTCTCTACCCCGGTGGCAAATATCAGTGAGGGAACACCTTGGGTGAGCAGCATAGCCATGTTGACTGCAGTCAGGTGGGTGAGGATCAGGTCTGTGGGCTTCTTGCGATGGGGCTGGGAAATGAAATGGGAAACAGAAGTAGAAGTATGTTGCCAACTTGTACTTCCCAAGCGCTTAGTACAGTGCTCTGCACACAGTAAGCACTCAATAAATACAATTGAATGAATGAAAGTAGAAACAAGAAGCAGCATGGCTCAGTGGAAAGAGCAGAGGCTTGGGAGTCAGAGGTCATGGATTCAAATCCCAGCTCCCCCACATGTCTGCTGTGTGACCTTGGGCAAGTCACTTAACTTCTCTGAGCCTCAGTTACCTCATCTGTAAAATGGGGATTAAGACTGTGAGCCCCACGTGGGACAACCCGATCACCTTGTATCCCCCCCAGCGCTTAGAACAGTGCTTTGCACATAGTAAGTGCTGAACAAATGCCATCATTATTATTATTATTACTTGGACTAGGGGTTGGTAGTGAGATAGGAGAGTTTGAGGCAAGGTGAAAAGGTTAGCATTTAGACGAGCAAAGTATGTGGGCAGTGAGTCCCCATTCTAGACTGTGAGCCCATTGTTGGGTAGGGACCGTCTCCATATGTTGCCAACTTGTACTTCCCAAGCGCTTAGTACAGTGCTCTGCACACAGTAAGTGCTCAATAAATATAACTGACTGAATGAATGAATTGTTAAGTGCTTACTATGTGCAAAGCACTGTTCTAAGCGCTGGGGAGGATACAAGGTGATTGGGTTGTCCCACGTGGGGCTCACAGTCTTAATCCCCATTTTACAGATGAGGTAACTGAGGCATAGAGAAGTTAAGGCTCATGAGAAGCAGCATGGCTCAGTGGAAAGAGCCCGAGCTTTGGAGTCAGAGGTCATGGGTTCGAATCCCGGCTCCGCCAACTGTCAGCTGTGTGACTTTGGGCAAGTCACTTAACTTCTCTGTGCCTCAGTTACCTCATCTGTAAAATGGGGATGAAGACTGTGAGCCCCCCGTGGGACAACCTGATCACCTTGTAACCTCCCCAGCGCTTAGAACAGTGCTTTGCACATAGTAAGTGCTTAATAAATGCCATTATTATTATTATTAAGTGACTTGCCCAAGGTCACACAGCTAAGTGGCAGAGCCAGGATTCAATAAGTGCATAGCTTGTGCCAAATCAGCTGTGTGACTTTGGGCAAGTCAGTTAACTTCTCTGTGCCTCAGTTACCTCATCTGTAAAATGGGGATGAAGACTGTGAGCCCCCCGTGGGACAACCTGATCACCTTGTAACCTCCCCAGTGCTTAGAACAGTGCTTTGCACATAGTAAGTGCTTAATAAATGCCATTATTATTATTATTAAGTGACTTGTCCAAGGTCACACAGCTGACAAGTGGCAGAGCCAGGATTTGATAAGTGCATAGCTTGTGCCAAATCAATCAATCATCTTGAGTGCTTAGACTGTGCAGAGCACTGTACTAAGCACTTAAGTGAGTACAATATAACAGAGTTGGTAGACACGTTTCCTGCGGTGGTGGCCACTGTGGGGATGTAACTTCCTGCAGTAGACATCTTTTCAGAAGGACTTTGAAGACTGAGAGAGTTGGAGTCCGGCAGATGTGCAGGGGGAGCGAGTTCCAGGCAGGATGTGAGCAAGGGGCAGCGGCAGGAAAAAAACAAGGTACAGTGATTTGATTATCTTGGGAACTAACAGCCTGATTGAAAGCCTGTAATCCAAGGGTGAGGGGGTTCTGGGTTTCTGCCTGATGCTTGACAATAGGGGCTGGGACTAAACGACCCCTCCTACAAGTCTGGCCAACCCCACCTCCAATGTGCTTGGATTCAAAATGATTGATTCCCAACTTCCCACTTTGAATGGAAATAATTCATTAACTGGAGTTCCATGAAATCATTAAGCCATCACTGTAACTTGGATAGAAAGTTTCCAAGTGGGAGAGAAGTTTTATTCCTTCTTTGGAGACTTTTCACACTCCCACTGCAGACAAGTCAGGGTAATAACAGCCCCAGGGGAAAATGAGCTCACCCCACCTCCTCCCTATAACTGCTGCCCTGAAGGGAACCCTACAGTCATTCAACACTCCGGGCCCTACATGCCACAGTTCTGCAGAAGTGCCAACCAGCCCAGGTGAGTGCCACAACCTGCACAGGGAGCAAGAGGAAGGTTTGTGAATGGACTCTGAGTAGCTGAGTTGCCACCTTGTTGGCTTTCCCTACAACTTCTCTACCCACCTGTTCTGTCGTGGCTCAGTGAAAAGAGCCCGGGCTTTGGGGTCAGAGGTCGTGGGTTCAAATCCCAGCTCTGCCAATTGTCAGCTGTGTGACTTTGGGCAAGTCACTTCACTTCTCTGTGTCTCAGTTACCTCATCTGTAAAATGAGGATTAAGACCGTGAGCCCCCTTTGGGACAACCCGATCACCTTGTAACCTCCCCAGCGCTTAGAACAGCGCTTTGCACAGAGTGAGTGTTTAATAAATGCCGTCATTATTATTATTATCATTATTACTTTGCCCCTCATTTTTTCTACAATCTGCCCATCAGATATTAATTTCATTTTCTTCCTTCCTCCTTGCCTCTTTATGGATACAGGATAATCACATTAGACACGGGCACAGTTCCGGTTGGGGCTCAGAGTTGAAGTGGCAGAGAGCAGGTATCTTATGCCCATTTTACTGAAGTAGAAGCTAAGACTCGGGGGGCTAGATGAGAAGCAGCATCGCAAGGGGGAAAGAGCACAGGCCTGGGAGTTCTACTCCCAGCTCTACCACCTGCCTGCTGGGTGACTGAGGGCAAGTCTCTTCGCATCTCTATGATTCAGTTTCCTCATCTGTAAAATGGGGATTCAAAACCTGTTCTCCCTCCCACTTAGACTGTAAGCCTCAGATGAGACAGGGTCTGTGTCTTCCCTGATTAAATTGTACCTACCTCAGTGCTTAATACAGTGCTTGGCAGATAGTAAGTGTTTAACAAATAATAATGATAATATTAACAATAATTGTGACATTCCATAGGTCACAAAGCAAGCCGGTGGCAGAGCTGGGGGAGAATCTGGGTCTCCTGTTTCACATTTCTTTCCACTTCCAAGAACCTGCTCAACGTTCTACTTTATCTCTTCTCTACTCATTTTTTTTTCTTATTTTGTGTTTCTTTTCTTCCTTTATGATAATAATAATAATGATGGTGTTTGTTAAGCACTTACTATGTGCCATGCACTGTTCTAAGTGCTGGCCACTGTACTAAACACTCTATATTTTCTTTAACTTATCTCGTCTTTTCCTTTTCCTCCTATTTCTCCTTTTTTCCCATTTTTCTTTTCTTTTCTCATGAGTTTTCTCCCACTTCCCTTTTCTTCACTTATCCTCCCACTTCACAACCTCACAGTCACAGCCCAGCAGCCCATTCCACAAAACCAACCGGTTTCTCCCGACAACTGTTATCCCACTGAGCTGTCTCAGACCCAGTGATAACGACTGTGACATTTATTAAGTTCTTACTATGTGCCAAGCATTGTGCTAAGCACTGGGATAGATTTTCTGTACTTCCCAAGCACCTAGTACAGTGGCCACTTAGTTAATACTACTACTACTACTACTACAGCTGCTTAGTATAGTGCTCGGCATACCGTAAGCACTCAATACTTATTGATCACTTCATTTATATAGGCGCCTCAAGATTCCTGGAGACAAGTTCCCCAATTCCTGAAGTAATTTTAAGGGGTATCTTCCCTTCTGGGATCCTGAAGTATTTGCCTTGGTACTCTAATTTGCTGCCCATATAGAATTTAGATATGTAAATTTTGTTTTAGAGACTGAAAAGTTTAAAAGGTGTCTCCCAGATCTGATGGACAGAGACAGTGCAAGCCTATTATTCTGTTTCTATAATGCTTACATTTCATTATTTACCATTGCTGTGGGAGGACCCTGACCAACTTTCCTGGAGACTTGTATTCTAGCCTTGGCTCAACCACTGCCCTGCTGTTGGCCCACTGGGATGAGCACTGGGATTTAGGAGACTTTGGTTCTAATCCTGGCCCTGCAAGTAGGGAAATATCTATGGGGCTAAGCCATCAGTGGTAAAGATTAATGACCAAAGAACCACCTAGGACATTTCATGAGCTGCTGTAAGCTCCCTGTAGGGAGGGGAATGTGTCCACCAACTCTGTTGTGTTATACTCTCTCAAGCCTGCTCCCAATAAGCATTCGTGGCTCAGTGGAAAGAGCACGGGTTTAGGAGTCAGAGGTCGTGAGTTCTAATCCTGGCTCCGCCGCTCGTCAGCTGAGTGACTCTGGGCAATTCACTTAACTTCTCTGTGCCTCAGTTACCTCATCTGTAAATTGGGGATTAAAGACTGAGCTCCACATGGGCCAACCTGTTTACCTCGTATCTCTCTCAGCGCTTAGAACAGTGCTTGACACATAGTAAGCGCTCAACAAATACCATCATCAGCATTCAATAAATACCATTTATTGATTTCCGGTCTTGTCAACCAATCAGAAAGCCGAAAAAAATAGCACAACAGCTATTAAGCAGTGTGGCTCAGTGGAAAGAACATGGGCCTGGGAGTCTGCGGTCATGAGTTCTAATCCTCGCTCTGCCACGTGTCTGCTGTGTGACCTTGGGCAAGTCACTTAACTTCTCTGAGCCTTAGTTCCCTCATCTGCAAAATGGGGATTAAGACTGTGAGCCCCACGTGGGACAACCTGATCACCTTGTATCCCCCCCAGCACTTAGAATGGTGTTTTGCACATAGTAAGCGCTTAACAAATGCCATTATTATTATTATTATTATTATTATTATTATTATTAATGTAATTGCTGAATTGTGATACTATCACAAAACAGTGGCTCCACACTGTGATTTTCTTGGTTGTAAATGGGTCCTGTGTATAAGCAAATATTGTGCTTACTTCGTAATGTGTTACCCCCCACCCCCGACCCCGTACTTCCTTACACACTTTCTGGACTTTGCTCCAGTGGGGACATAAATGACAGAGACAGGAGGGCATGAGTGACACCGCACAAAGCCCTAGAGCTATGACCAAATCCTTCCCTCAGCTCCTCAGTACTGAGGTCCCTGGAAAAAGCCTCCCTTCATTTTCAATCGGAGACTCAATAAGGTTGCCTGTGGGGTGATCTTCATTAAGGCATTTAATCTTTTCCAATCTCAATATACTCATCTGAAAAATGAGGATCAATCAATCATATGTATTGGGCACTTACTGTGTGCAGAGCACTGTATTAAGTGCTTGGGTGCGTACAGTATAACAGAATTGGTAAGTGCATTCCCTGCCCACAATGTGCTTACAGTGTAGAGGGGAAGAAGACATGAATATAAATTAATATGATTATGAATATGTACATAAGAGCTGAGGATGGGATGAGTATCAAGTGCTTAAAGAGTGTAGATCAAAGTAAATTTTACTGGGGACACTCCTATGATTAATGTATCTGATCTAATTATCTTGTATGTACCCCAAGCAGCATGGCTCAGAGCACAGGCTTTGGAGTCGGAGGCCATGGGTTCAAATCCCGGCTCTGCCAATTGTTGGCTGTGTGACTTTGGGCAGGTCACTTTACTTCTCTGTGCCTCAGTTACCTCATCTGTAAAATGGGGATTAAGACTATGAGCCCCCCATGGGACAACCTGATCACCTTGTAAACTTCCCAGCACTTAGAACAGTGCTTTGCACATAGTAAGTGCTTAATAAATGCCATCATCATTGTTATTATTATTATCACCCCAGTGCTTAGCACATGGTAAGCACTTAATAAACATTACTCATTACTAATAATGAGGCGTTGTCAGTCAGTCAAAGTTATTTTTTGAGCACATACTGGGTGAAGAACACTGTACTAAGGCTTTGGGAGAGTACAACAGAGTAAGTAGTCATGATCCTTCTGTCAGGGAGTTTACAGTTTCATGAAAGTGCCTTGAAAAATAAACAAAGAATTCTAGGCAGACTCAGTGTTGATTTTTTTTTTTCAAAAAACAACAACTTCGACTTTTTCTTCAGGGAGCTTAGGTCTCTGTGGCTGACAAGACGTTTTTAAAGATGTTTACGAGTGACCTGGTCTTTGGCATTTTCTTCCTCTCTCAGACGGCCATTGGCATCGTGGGCAACTCGATCGCACTCACGATGTATGTCAGAGTCTTCCTATCTCAACCCCAGCAGAAGAAGCCCACAGACCTGATCCTCGTCCACTTAAGCTTAACCAACACAGTGGTGCTCCTCAGCTGTGGTATCCCGGAGGTAATGGTCGCCTTTGGAATGAAGAATGTTTTGGATGACCTAGGGTGCAAGATGGTCCTGTATATGAATCGGGTGTCCCAGGGTCTTTCCATCTGCACGTCCTGTCTCCTGAGCGTGTTCCAGGCTGTCACCATCAGTCCAAGCACTTCCCGCTGGGCCAAGCTCAAGCACAGAGCCCCCAACTGCATCCTTCCTTCTTTCCTCTTCTTCTGGGTCCTCAATATGCTGATCTACATCAGAGTGATCATAGCAAATCAAGCCATCAGAAACGTCACCCTATCAGAGATTGTTTATGCTTCCAAACATCTTTTCAGTAGTGCTGGGGTAAACAACGAACTCAGTCATTTTTATCAGTGCCATGACTTTCCGGGACCTCTTTTTTGTGGGTCTCATGAGCTGGGCCAGTGGCTACATGGTGACTGTGCTCTACCGACACCGTAAACAAGTCCAGCACATCCGCAGTAGCAGCCTCTCCCCTAAACCCTCCGTGGAGACCAGAGCCACTCGGACCATCCTGCTCCTCGTCACCTGCTTTGTTGGCTTTTATTGGCTTAACTGCATCATCACTTTGTATTTGACAAACGTGGTTGTAAAAGACCTGTATTTGGAAGGCATCAAGACCTTTTTCTCTGCCTGTTACCCCACTCTCTGCCCCTTGGTGCTCATCAATAGTGATTCACGGTTCCCCAGGCCACAGTGTAGCTGGGAAAAATGGAAAAGCTCCTCCCCTTTCACAGATAACAATGACTGAACAAGTCACTTCCCAAACTTGATTTCTGCTGGGAAAATTTCAACAAAAGAGAGATGTGGCTTATTGCAGCCCTTGGCGTGGGTCCCAGAAAAGAAATCGATTTGGATCGGTGCTCCACTGTAGATTCACACCCCCACCCCCGCCCCCGAAATCCAACATATTTCTCAGGGTGCAAGACTGTGGTGATTCAGACTCTTAGGCCTCTGTCTCCCTTGGGGCTAGAATTGTATTAAGGCCAAGCAAGACTAAAATGAACTCAGGACAAGGGAGTTGGGACCCATTTTGAATAAAGAATCTATGAACCAATGTGATTGCTTTGCCATCCAGGCACAGAGCGCACGCGCGCGCGCGCGCGTGTGTGTGTGTGTGTGTGTGTGTGTTCGGGGAGAAGGTGGTGGGGAGCTCTGATTTTTCATTCCCTGAAATGCATCAGTCTTGTCAATTATTCTGGCTGGACTAGACTGACTCCAAGTTATTTCTACATCTCCTACAATTACCGTGCATTCTATTGCTTTCTTACATGGGCTTAGAAAGCCCTATATGCTTTATGTACCATTACATTTATTATTGTGCCACCTCTGCCTGAATGCAAGGTATTTGAGTCTCTTATTTGCCCTCCTCAATTAGCAGGATATGTCCCAAAACCAGACAGACACATGATTCTTTCAGTTTTGCAGTGAGAGACTTAAAGGGACCTCGAGTTTGGGCTTCAAGTCTCTCTGCTGACTTCTTCCATTTTACCTATCCACTCTCTTCAACTGATACACCTCAGCTCAAACCGTTTGCTTTTCCCCAGTTCACCTTCTAAATGTATAGGGAAATCTGGGATTATTTAGTAGAGGATGTTTGAGTGTGTGAGAGATTTGCATGCCTGTGGATCTGGTTTTCTCGTCACAGCCCCTTTCCTAGATTGCAGTATCTCCCTTGCCTCATGAGTTCAAGTCAAAGATGAGGTGGGGGAAATTCAGATTCAGGTGCGATGGGAGGGAGTCAGACATGGCAGTCCCCTTCCGGGCTTTCTTCATCCTGCCATTGTCTGCCCCTCTCTTCTCCTTCAACCCCTTCCTCCTCATCATTCCATCTTGGTTCATCCCCCTCTCTGTAGAGAAGCAGCGTGGCCCAGTGGAAAGAGCCCGGCCTTTGGAGTCAGAGGTCAGGGGTTCAAATCCCAGCTCCACCAATTGTCAGCTGTGTGACTTTGGGCAAGTCACTTCACTTCTCTGGGCCTCAGTTGCCTCATCTGGAAAATGGGGATTAAGACTGTGAGCCCCCCGTGGGACAACCTGATCACCTTATAACCTCCCCAGCCCTTAGAACAGTGCTTTGCACATAGTAAGTGCTTAATAAATGCCATTATTATTATTATTATTATTACACTGTACTAGTATGTAAACCTCTTTCAGAAAATTATCTGTTCTACCTAAACATTCTCTGACTTCAGTGCAAATGCCTTTCTCCTTTGGTTTACAGAGACAAGAGTGTTCATCTGTCTAGTAATGTGACAAGCAGTGTGGCCTAGAAGAAAGAGCACAGGAGGCCTGGGATTCAGAGGAGGACCTGGGTTCTAATCATGCCTCTGCCAATTCATTTATTCATTCAGTCAGTCTATCATATTTATTGAGCGCTTACTGTGTGCAGAGCAATGTACTAAGCGCTTGGGAAGTACAAGTTGGCAACATATAGAGACGGTCCCTACCCAACAACGGGCTCACAGTCTAGCAACTGCTTGCTTTGTCACCTTAGGCAGGTCATTTAACTTCTCTGGGCCTCGGTTTCCATGTCTGCAAAATAGGGATTCAATGCCTGTTCTCCCTTCTACTCGGACTGTAAGCCCCATGAAGGACAAGGACTGTAATCTGATTAACATGTATCTATCCCAGTTCTTAGAAGAATGCTCTGAACAAAGTAAGCACATACCAAATATAATAATGATAATACTTGCCAAGTGTAGGAATCATGCCAACAAGACAATAAAGAAGTGGAATTTCACTTTGGGGTTGTTGATGGTGTTTTACTGAAGCACTTCATTGTCCAAACAGCTGACATAGCAGATTGAGTATTGGCCCCCGGCTCATCCCCATCAGCCACTGATCTCTGCTTCAGCTAGTCAATCAATCAATCAATCAATTGTATTTATTGAGTGCTTACTGTGTGCAGAGCACTGTACTAAGCGCTTGGGAAGTACAAGTTGGCAACATATAGAGACGGTCCCTACTCAACAGTGGGCTCACAGTCTAGAAGTGGGAGACAGACAACAAAACAAAACATATTAACAAAATAAAATAAATAGAATAGATATGTACAAGTAAAATATACATATTTTATAGTCCATGCTATCTACCATGCAGATTGCCAGTCTTGTTGTGAGATAAATAAAAAATCACATTCAACTTGAGCTAGATTCTACTCTCTATTACCCCCTGTAGAGCCCATTGACCCTAGGACTTCTTTGTCCTGGATACCATTAATAAAAGAATGAACAAGCAATAATCTCAGCTGATTTGAGGATTCATCTGGGTACGTGATCCTATGACCCTTCCAAAAAATGATAAACTTCTGGGAAGTAAATCATTGGCATATGATTTATCGTGCACCCTCCTCTTGTCCCCCCAGGCAAGAACTCTTTGGTGGGAAAATCTGCCAGTTAAGTGGTCACCATGATCTGATGGGGTAAAATCTGCTACAGAGAAATGAATCCCTCAGGAGATGTGGGATATGACTCTTTGAATTCCCAACCACCTGCCCCTGACCTGTGCATCTTCCCCAGCCCAGATTGTCCTGTGTGGGTGGGGAGGGGGAGAGGAGTGGTTGTGGAGCACAGGGGGTCCCAGTGGAGGTGAGGAGAAGTGATTCCCTTTGGGAAATGTGAGGCATGTTGCTCTGAGTCCCCACCCTGTCCTTGACCTGGCTGAACCCCCACACCCACCTCTGTCTCCTACCTTAACTGGCAGAACAAAAAACAACCTCTAGCATTCTTGAGAAATGTAATAGTCACCAATTTAAACTTCCTCGAAGTTGGCCAATCTCGGAGGAATTTGTCAAACAGGAGGATTTCTGTCCAGAATGTTGGATTGACTTTATGGTACCATTCATCGGCCTCTACCCATGGGACTAAAACAAATGGCCTCTTGACAGTCACTTCTGGATCTAGGATTCTGTAAGAGCCCGAATTCTGAGCGTGCAACTCTGATGGAGCTTCATAACATTTTACATCCAGATTGACACTCAACATTCATTAGGAGCTTGCTTAATGGCTTAATTAATTGAATGTACAATACAATTTGGAGAAGCATCTCTAATAGGAGGGAGGTTTGTGCTTTCACTGGAGGCATCTCAGACTCCCAGTACAGGGAGTGTCACAGCGACAGCAAGTGAGGCAGTAACCATCACACTGCGGGGAGATGACCTCACACCACCTCATCCTTATAACTGCTGCTCTAAACCAGCTCATTCAGATACAGACAACGCAATCCTTCATCACTCAGCACAGCAGGGTCATAGTCATTCAGTGAGTCAGTCAGTTGTATTTATTGAGCGCTTACTGTGTGCAGAGCACTGTACTAAGCGCTTGGGAATTACAATTCGGCCACTGGTAGAGACAGTCCCTACCCACCAATGGGCTCACAGGCTAGAAGGGGGAGACAGACAAAACAACAAAACAAGTTGACAGATGTCAGTACCATTAAAATAGATAAATAGAATTATAGATATATATATACATCATTAATAAAATAGAGTAATAATTATGTACAAATATACACAAGTGCTGTGTGCTTGACTATGTGCCAGCACTGAACTAAGTGCTTTGGTGGATATTCGGTGGATAATCAGTTCAGACATAGTTCAAACATGGTGGAAGTCCCAAAATTGTCACCCCATTTCCCTCAACATAAAAAATATGTACCATTTTAAAATGTTGCTGGTGTATTGTGAGAACTGATGATTGTGTTATGATTTGCAGAGTGTGAGTCGAGTATTTTCTGTGAACATTTACTTAAGGGAGTAATACTGTGAGCCCCACGTGGGACAGGGACAATTTCCAACTTGATTGTGTTGTATCTACCCCCGTGCTTAGTACAGTGCTTGGCACATAGTAAGCATTTAACAAATACCATTTTAAAAAATCATGGAGTTTTGCCTTAATTTTAACTACTGGTAAACATGCTCTGATTAGCATTCACAGGGGTACCAGTGTTGAACAAATGTGCTATTTCAGTTCTACTTAGTAATAACTTAACCTTTTAATCCAGTCTGTTTCCCTTGGATTTTATATTTTCTATTATCCTGTCCATCATAGCATATTTGCATTGGTATCTACATATCCTGCATTTTTAATGCATTGTTCCTGCTACTTCTTTCTGGTTCCTATATACCCTTTCTGGTGATAAATAAATGCAAAATAATTTTATCCTTTCAGTAGAAACAGATTTTTCCAAAGGAATCATTGTGACTGACACTGCTGCAACATTGTTTGTAATTAGATGATTTTTCTAGTCAGACTGCAACATCATGTTTTCTTACTGGATCCACCTCATCCAAATTCAGATGGGTTTCAGATGGTTGAGAGTGAGCATATAAGTGGCACCAAGATTATATGAGGCCAAAATGGGAAAAATATGGACTTAGGAAGTGTTTATACCTATCACGTTCTGAGAAAGATAAAACTGTTGGCTCATACAAATATAGTTCTGGGGGAAAACAAAATTCAAGGAAACTCCAATACAATTCTAGGGCACAGGTGAAAGCAGGAGAATAATGACACTATTGAGGGTAAAGAAAATATTCTGGGGCAATACAAATCATGTAGCACATCACCCAACATAAATTAAAAATGTGGCAATAATCATTAAAGCATTATTAAATGTCTACTCATTAACACCTGAAGCCAGGTTGGAGGGATGGAGAAGGCAGGTAGGATTTCTGGCTTTTGAAGGAGTTGATGGGGCAGGATGAAGCTGGGCAGGTGGGAGAAATAGAACCTGAAACAGCCATCATCTCAGGAATATTCAAATAGAATCATTGTTATTTATTGAACTTCCTCTTCTTTATTATTTCTCCCCCCATCAGATTGGAGAAAGTTGGAAGACAGGATTGAGGGTTAAAGAGAAGAATTGTTGTCTGTACAGCAGAGAGGAGAATGATAGCTGTGTGAGCCAGTGTCCCTCCTGAGTTTGTCCCAGGTCTCTGAAAGAACCTGAGATTGTCCAATCATGGCTGTAAAGGCACAAACCTGGGGCAAAGTCTCTAGCCTTTTACCTCTTTGAGGTCGGTCACCTCTCATCCCCACTAAAATCCCTGCACTGTTTGCACCCCAACTCACAAAAAGAAAAAAATGATGCCTCTGGCAGGGAGGACAAGTGAGTGGGGGAGGCTAAGAATTTTTCCTGAGCCTGACTGAGTACATTCCAGCAAAACCGAGGGGAGAGCAAAGGGGGAGAGGCAGAAATAACCCAACAGTTCCCATCAACTCCATGCAGGGCCGATTCCCACGACCCTACCACATCCCCCAACATCCAGTGTCCTGACTCCAGAATCTGCTCTCTTAGTGTTTCTTCTCCACCACCGGCATCTCCCTGCTAGAGCCTGGCAGAAGCGGAGATTCTCACCTGGCCTAGTCAGCACTCCCTCCACACTCCCCAGAGACGGACCCGTTGTCCCCGCCCAGGAGGGTCCTGCCCGGGGAAGCAATTATGGGGCTGAGGTGGGCTGAGATCATCTCCCCTAGGGCTGCCATTTCAGTGTCACTCACTGTAATGAGGCACAGAGAAATAAAGTGACTGACCCTTGGTCATGATCAGCAGTGATCCCTGGGTCCCCAGGCCACAGTGTGGGCCCATGAAGACGCAAGGCCTTTCTGCTTCCATAGATCCCTGTGGTGAACCACAGATTACCTTCTTGTCTAATTCTCTGTCAATACCCCCACTATGAAGGCTCTAGTAGGGAGGGATGTATATACTTTGGAAGAAAGCTTTATCCCATGCAACTGACCCTCTTTATTCCATGAGAGAAAACTGAACATCTGGTATGTCCAGTGAGATAGCAAATTACTGGGGGGATTTATTATCTCCCTCTTTCTGTGCACAGACATTGTTCTCTACCCCCATATCCAGGCTGATGGTGTCGAGACTCCATTCCCTGAGCTCAGAGGAGAGAGGGGAGATGTCAAGAGCACAAAGATCATTACTTTTCCTGAAGAAATTAAGGAAAAAATTGGGCACATTTCAGACTTAAAAATCATTTTGAAAAAAGGATCAGACTTTATTGATTCCAGCTGGATTTCTCCACGGACCCTCTCCCTCTCTCAACTTGCACAACTCAACTTTCTTTTGCCCATCTCACAAAGCCCAGAGAACACAGACATCTCTCCCAACGGGAAGTATTTTCATTCCCTTAAATCCACACCTCTAGATCTAGAACCCCTGGAGAATCTAACTAGTGGGAAATAGGGTGAAGTGCCACAGTCAGCTCCATTTACTTTAGACTAACTTCTTGTTTTTTTCTTGGAATCATAGTTTGCAACTCTTTGACTTTTGAAACCAAGCCCCCTATCCTTTATGCCCCATCCCATCTTGTGCCTCAGCTCTTCCACATCCTCTAAGTACTTGGGTCCTCACAGCGCACTCCCAGAGCATGTATGTAGATATCTGCATATTCTATTGCTTCCTCTTCCCTGAAATTTCTTTTAGTGTCAGTCTTCCCCAGTAGGAATCAAACCTATCAATTCTACTATGTTCTCCCAAGTGCTTAGTAAAGTGACCTACACACAGTACGTGCTCAATAAATGTTATCGAGTGACTGGTTTTCAAATCTAAGTTTAGGAGGGGAGTAGGTCTGATGACACTATCATTCACTGACCAAACACCTAAGTGGCCTAAGCATCACTGTGTTGGTTAAGCAGAAAGAAGGTGTTCCCCTTTCAGAGTGCAATTGACTAACAAACAGAAAACCTTGGTTTATATCATAAGCTTTTATCAGTACCCAATCCATGGTTCTCCCCTATACAGACAGGATTCAGGCACCTTCAATAAATCAACAATCCATCAAAGGTATTTTTTATTGCTTCTTGTATGGGTAAACACATTTGCTGCCCACAAGAAGTTCACAGACCACAGGGCTTGACCCATGATCCTCAGTTCTGAAATCGAATCCAACCTCCCAATAGCCTCTTGGTTTTCTCCACCATTCCAATTAAATTGGATTCAATTCCATTATGACGATCTCAGCAGAAGAAGTCAGACTTCCTCACCTTGGAGACCCTTAAAGTCATTTCCCACCTCACATACCTCTCCCTGAATGAAAGTATGGACAACCATTTGTCACTGATGATTTAGTGACGTAGCTGCTTAGAGCAGGGAGCTGGATTAAATGACCTTCTAATATCACTTCCAGGTCTAGGATTCCATGACAATTCCATCTCCCAGTATGCAACTCCAATCAAGCCTCAAAAGGTTTCACAACCAGATTGAACTTCCAAGTAAATAATTTACTTGATTAATTGTTCAATCAATTACAGTTTTCATCAGGTTGATATAGAGGAGGGTTTCCAACTGAGAGGGAAGATTGTTCCCTCCTTTGGGAACATCTAAAACTCTCACTCCCAGTACCACAGCAGCAGCAAGTGACAAAGTAATGAAAACCCTGGAGGAAGATGAGCTCACACAATCTTGCCTCTATAACTGCTGCCCGAGAAGGGTCCCACCATAAAGGGAGAAGACAAGCTCCCACTAGCCCATCGCAGAGGAAGAGTTGACCCAGCCAGGTGAGTGACTCTTGGGTGTCAGACTGAGATGTAGGATGTAAGGGAGCGACAGAGAAAGAAAAGCTTCTTGGTTCAGCAACACTGGGTGATGAGGATTCATTCATTCATTCATTCAATCGTATTTATTGAGCACTTACTGTGTGCAGAGCACTGTACCAAGCGCTTGGGAAGTACAAATCGACAACATATAGAGACGGTCCCTACCCAACAGCGCACTCACAGTCTAGAAGAGGGAGACAGACAACAAAACAAAACAAGTAGACAGGTGGATGTGGTAAGGTTGTGGGAATGGTCCCTAACTGGAGGCTCTGTGTGAGCAGCTGAGATTTCAGTGTATGAACTGTCCTTTCGGTGAAGATCCTTTAGTTGAGATGGGGTGTCTGAGTCCCAAAGCAACGGTCCCTTCATTCTGAGATATCCCCGCACTTGCCCAGCTCCCCAGAACAATCCCAGGCACTTCTGTAGGAGGGAGTTAAATATAGGCAATAGGGGAATGAGGAGGGGGTGCAGAGAAAGAGTAGAGGATAATAATATTAAGTAAGCAAACCAATACACCTAAAGCCAAACCAAGAGATTTACACCCAATTTCTCAGGTGTTTGATGAAGAGGCATGAGTAGAAAGGTGGTTGAAGAAGAGGCGTGATCAGGAGACTTGAGCTGAATCAGGGAATGTCTCACAATCCATTCAGAAGAGCTTTGGAGGTGAGAAAGAAGACTGCTCAGATTATGGAAGGGGGCTGGGAGTTGCAGATGCAGAGGAAGGCAAGATCTCTGGCTCAGAGTTGGGAACTAAAGTGAGATGAGTTAAAAATGCAGTTTCCAGGGAGTGATGAGTGGGAGATGCCGTTTATCATGTCTTCTATTTGTCCCAACTCAGCAATCAATGAAGTGTTTCCAATGAAATGTATTGGACTTAAACATTAAAGGTAGTAACTCCACTCAGTTATAAAATGAACTAAAGACATGTAACTTTATTTGGTAAGTATTCCTACACCAATATTTCCCCCTCTCTTTTTCATGTGGAAACCTTCCCCAGAAACCACCACACCTCCAAAATGTCAAGAATAATCACTGAGTGATCCAATCCCCTGCAACCCTACGACAGGCTAGTAAAAGGCACAGAGTAAGCGCTTAACAAATACCCTAATTATTATCATAATTATTAAAGCAGCTGAGTAAAATTATTTTTGAATTGGAGAAGATCTACAGCAGGATCTGCAGGATGGGTGCAGCTGGGTTGGTTGCCACGGTGATCTCTCTCCTTTCAGGAATGCTGTCCAAGACAGTCCACACATTTCAGACTTTTCATCTCCCATGCCTTAATGGATCACAAAATTGGCCAACTGGACAGTTGCAAAGTTAGTTTCACAGCTTTCCTCTTGGAATCAGAATTCTAGCTCCTCTCTAGACTTTAGACTGTGGTGGGCAGGGAATGTGTCACTATCTCTGTTGTACTGTATTCTCCTTAACACTTGGTTCAGTGCTCTGCACACGGTAAGCACTCAATAAATACCATTGCTTAATTGATTGATTTGTTTGCTGCCCTGAGTCCTTACAGATAAGGGAAGGTCCCTCAAAGGAGGGAGAGAAGAGTGGGTGGTCTATTCTTTTCTCTCCTTCTCTTTGTCATCCAAATTTACTGTATTTCTTGGTAAGGTCTTTTCTGCTTTAACATTTGTTAAATGTTTCTGTTTTTTCACTTTTACTACATAGAGTATCTAAAGTTTTGTTCTTATTTATCTCCTAGTTAAATTAGGAACTCCATGTGGGACAAGGACTCTGTCCAATCTGATCATTTTGTACCTACCCCAGTGCTTAGCACAGTGCTTGGAACATAGTAAGGGCTTAACAAATACCATAATCCTAATTCATAATTCCTTTCCCTTTTTTTCTCAAGATTTTTTCTTCTCAGTCTGCAGCTATTTTGTTAATGTGCCTGTTTCTTCAGGATCTTCACTGAAAAGCAATACAATTCTTAGCACTCATATCTCCATCTCCAAGCACTTGCTTATTCATTAATCTTAATTCCACAGTAACTATTTTTTTCAGAGCAATGATAATAACAATCGTGGTATTTATGAAGCACTCACTACGTGCCAAGCAGTGTGGTAGATACAACTGGATCAGGCAGTCTGTCCCACACAGGGCTCACGGTCTCAGAGGTAAGGAGAACAGGTATTTTAATCCCCATTTTAGAGGTGAAGACACTGAGGCAGAATTTAATAATAGTAATAAATAATATTTGTTAAGAACTGGCCCAAAACCTCATAGCAGACAAATACGATTGTGCTCTATCCACTGTTTTCAGAGTACTGTTTTAAAAACTTGGAAAACTAAGTGAAATTCCCTGGAAAGGCTGACACTACTGGAGGAGACAGACACATTGCATTAGTAATAATGATAATGGTATTTAATAAGTACTTACACCACACTAAGCACTGGGGTCGATCAATCCAGAGCAAGCAGGAGAAAAAAAATGGGTACAACAGGTAATAGGAAAAATATGGGTAAAATGAATATACAAAAAAACCCCTAATAATATATATGGGATAGGTAAATTGATACTTATATCTATGCTGGCATAATTCCTGGGATGAGATGACATGTAAAGTTCATTGAATGACTGGTGGCATTTAGTCAAGTAATAACCCCCTGAACGAATTGGCTTTCAGGAGCACTGATAATGTCCTTTCCCTTGAGGCTTTGTTCCTGGAATCCTTATCTGGGGAAGCTTTAACTTGTGGACATGTGCTGTCCAAATAAACAATTAATCAATTTATTTATGTATTTATTTATTTATTTATTTATAATTAATAAATAAATTAAGGAATAATTGGGTATTTGTTCAGCATCTACTATGTACTAAGCATTATATTAAGAACTGGGGTAGATGTAAGATAATCAGATCAGATACAGTCCCTGTCCCACATGGGGTTAACAGTCTAAAATTTCCCCAGGCTTAACCCAAATACCTTCTGAGCCACCTCATGCCACCATTTTCTTTTAAAAGCCTGGAAATAAAGGGAAAAGGCCTTTTTCACTTTATAGTGGATTTCCTCGATAGCCACGTGTCATAATAATAATAATGCTGGCATTTATTAAGTGCTTACTATGTGCAAAGCACTGTTCTAAGCTCTGGGGAGGTTACAAGGTGATCAGGTTGTCCCACGGGGGGCTCACAGTCTTCATCCCCATTTTACAGATGAGGTGACTGAGGCACAGAGAAGTTAAATTACTTGCCCAAAGTCACACAGCTGAAAATTGGTGGAGCCGGGATTTGAACCCATGACCTCTGACTCCAAAGCCCGTGCCCTTTCCACTGAGCCACGCTGTCATGGCTGATCATAGCCCCTGTGCAGTGATGCAAAAAAAGTTTATCAATTAGGAGTATTTATTGAGCACTTAAAGTGTGCATGGAACAGTGCTAAGTGCTTCGGAAAGTTCTGGAAAATAGAGCTGATCGACACGATCCCTGCCTTCAAGGAGCTTTCAGTCTGGCATTGTGCTTCCAAACCCAGAATGCTGTCAACGCTGCCCTTTCATTGGAATCGTATCCCTCCTGCTCTATTCTTAAATCCTGTAAGGCACATAGTAATAATAATTAATACTGTGGTATTCATCAAGTACTTACTATATACCAAGTGCTGTACTAAGGGCTGCGTAGGTACAAGATAATTGGGTTAAACACAGGCAAAGGCAGTAAATCTGATGTGTTTGTTTCTGCAGTGTGGCTCAGTGGAAAAGAGCATGGGCTTTGGGGATCAGAGGTCATGGGTTCAAATTCCAGTGCCTCCAGTTGTCAGCTGTGTGACTTTGGGCAAGTCACTTCACTTCTCTGTGCCTCAGTTACCTCATCTGTAAAATGGGGATTAAGACTGTGAGCCCCCCGTGGGACAACCTGATCACCTTGTAACCTCCCCAGCACTTAGAACAGTGCTTTGCACATAGTAAGCGCTTAATAAATGCCATTATTATTATTATTATTATTATTGTTATTATTATTATATCCTGATGAATAGAGCCTGATCATTGGTGATGGATCCCAGAGTGTCACACTTTCAGCTAAAGATGGACAAATGGAGCAACAGTAGATGGATTTTTATTACCCAGTTGATGATGTTGAGAGGAGAGGAGCAGATTTCTATAGTTCACAAAAAGGGAAACAGCCCCTTCAAAGTGCCCCGCAAACCCCTTATAAGTGATACTGGGAGTCTTCGTCCACTGCACCTGGAGTGCTGTCCCATCCTGTGAATATCAAAGAAATGATTCAATCTCACCGAAAGGCTGGTTTGACAGGCCCAGCCTAGGATGATACTGTTGATTCTGGTCTCAGTGACCCACTTAAGATTTTTAATTTTGGTCCTTGTATTTTCTGGTGTACCCTGAATTCAAATTGTTTCCTAATCAATCAATCAATGAAATTATTTAACGGCTTAGCCACCGTTTCCTAATTAATGATACTTACTGAATTCTTATTGTAGGCAGACCACTGCACTAAGCTCTTGGAAGACTATAATAGAGTTTGCAGACATTCCTGACCTTAAGGAGTTTATGATCTAGTGGAAACTTAGAATCTAGCTTCCGAGTGCCCGGTGTGTCACAATCATGTTGTAGTTGTAGTTGTAGAGAAGCAGCGTGGCTCAGTGGAAAGAGCCCCAGCTTTGGAGTCAGAGGTCATGGGTTCAAATCCCGGCTCTGCCACTTGTCGGCTGTGTGACTTCGGGCAAGTCACTTAACTTCTCTGTGCCTCAGTTCCCTCATATGTAAAATGGGGATTAAGACTGTGAGCCCCCCCCACGAGGGACAATCTCATCACTTTGTAACCTCCCCAGCACTTAGAACAGTGCTTTGCACATAGTAAGTGCTTAATAAATGCCATCATTATCATTATTATTATTAGTTGATACTCACCTAGTCAGGCATCAGTGTAAAAGAAACTTTCACATACTCCCTTTCCTAGAGATCGGAATTCAGAGACTTGCCTTCAAGCCTCATGGCCTGAAATGTTGGTCAACTAAATAGCCACCACATAGAGACAACTTTTCAGAGAATACACACTGCTATATCACTAGACTGTAAGTTCTTTTAGGGCAGGGATCATGACAAACAACTCTATTGTATTGCACTCTCTCTAGTACTGGGCTCTTCACCCAGTAAGTGCTTAATAAATACCAATGATGGACTGATTGATCTATTACAAAATCCTGACATTGGGCCAAACATGGTGAGGTGTAAAATGCATTACGGGGATTAATCCGGAAGCAGTGTGCTCTCAGACCAAATGGGAGTGATTCAGAGTAGTTGGGAGGAAATCGAAGCTTGATTCCCAAGGATGGGGTGGTTTAGAGTGAGTATATCATGAGACTGATGCCATGGAGAGACCTGAACAAGGGTGTCCACTGTCACCAAGCTGATAGACAAGTCTAGAGAGGGGTGACCTGGACCGTTAATTTTTTTTAGAAACCAATCCCAGTGACAGGTCAGAGAACACTGAAGGTCCTTTGACTTCTCATTGTGCAATAGTGGATACTAAACTCACTGTGAGGTGGATAGAAAATTGGTGTATTAAAACATGGATTCCCTTACAGGTTGACTGTAAGCTTTTTCTATGCCCCACCAAATGGTGGGACCAATTATTAGATTGTGGGCAGGGATCTTGTCTACTAACTCTATTGTATTACACTACTCCCAGCACTTAGTAGAGTGCTCTGCAGACAGTTAACACTCAATGAATACCATTAACGGGTTGATTGATGAAAAGCTGCTCACAAGGAAACTTCACCAAGTGGGACTGTCTTTCAACACTGCTAATTTCCTAATTTGAGGATTTAAGGATTAAAGTCCTATTGGGTTTGTCTTTTTAAGGTCCTCTGAGCTCTTCAGTTGTGAAGAAACCAAGAAAATGGTTTCGAGTGACCTGGTCTTCTCTATTTTCTTCTTCATTCAGATTGGGATTGGGCTCCTGGGGAACTCAATACTGTTGGTGTTGTATGTCAGCATCTTCATTCACTCACCCCACTGGATGAAGCCCACAGACCTGATCCTTACCCACCTGACGGTAGCCAACACCGTGACACTCCTCACCCAGGCTGCCCCGGGAATGGTGATGGCTTTCGGATGGAAGAATATTATGGATGTCTTGGGGTGCCAGATTGTCATGTACATGAGGAGAGTGGCCCGGGGCCTTTCTATCTGCACCACCTGCCTGCTGAGCGTGTTCCAGGCCATCACCATCAGTCCAAGCAACTCCTGGTGGGCCCAGATCAAACCAGTGGCTCCCAAGTTCATCCTCCCTTCCTTCCCCTTCTTCTGGGTCCTCTGCTTGTTGCTAGACATAAATACTCTAATAGCGGTTAAATCCACCAAGAATACTACGACCATAAGTATTGGTGACAATAGGAAATCTTGTCCCAGCTTATTCTCAGCAAGAAGTTCAAATGCTATGGTATTTATCGGTATGCTGACTCTCCGAGATGTCGTCTTTGTGAGTCTCATGAGCTGGTCCAGCGGTTATATGGTGATGGTGCTATACCAACACCGCAAGCGAGTCCGGCACATCCACAGCGGCGGCCTCTCCCCCAAATCCTCCCCTGAGTCCAGAGCCACTCAGACCATCCTGCTCCTTGTCAGCTGCTTTGTTTCCTTTTATTGCATAAATAGCAGCTTAGTGTTCTTGACTTACATGATGAAGGACACCTTGAAGCTGTATGATCCTGGCATATTTCTGAGCTCAGGTTTCACCTTTCTCTGCCCTCTGGTTCTCATCAACAGTGATCCCCGGCTCCGCAGATTCCTATGTGTCCTTGAAAAGGTGGGCAATCTCTCTCTTGCCTGAGATGTTGTGAATGTCCGTCACTCTCTCATCCTCTGTTCATTAACCACCAGTGAAGATGTTAATGGAGAGTTAAAGGGGTCTCTAGGAGGAGACTTGGCTAACATGTACATTCCCTGTCCCCAAGAGTGAGGGACAGACTAATTTCCATGTGTCTTATCCTCTGCCATCCCTAGCCTATGGCCCCTGCCCTTCCTCCTGTGTCTAACTCCTTCCCTCTTCAAATAATAAAAACAATAATAGCATTTGTTAAGCACTTATTAAGTGCCAGGCACTGTTCTAAGCATTGGATCCAATGAGTAACAGCTCCACCCACTTCCAAATCCCTCATAATAATAATAATGATGGCATTTATTAAGCGCTTACTATGCGCAAAGCACTGTTCTAAGCACTGGGGAGATTACAAGGTGATCAGGTTGTCCCATGGGGGGCTCACAGTCTTAATCCCCATTTTACAGATGAGGTAACTGAGGCACAGAGAAGTGAAGTGACTTGCCCAAAGTCACACAGCTGGCAATTGACAGAGTCGGGATTTGAACCCATGACCTCTGACTCCAGAGCCCGTGCTCTTTCCACTGAGCCACGCTGCTTCTCTTATCGGAGGCCTTCCACAATGCAGCAGCAGATTCTCCTCCTAGCTCTCTGACTGCTATTTTCAGTGTCTTTTGCTGGCTCCTGTTCTGACTCCCACCCTCTAATTGTGGGAGTTTCACAAGGCTCAGTCCCCTTCAGTTCTCCATCTATAACCACTCCCTTGGAGTAGTCATTAGCTTCCACAGTTTCAGCTACCATCTCTACGAGAATGATTCCCAAATCTACCTCCTCTACCTCCTCATCCCTGACTTCTCTGTTTCTCTGAAGTCTCACTTTTCCTCCTGCTCTCAGGACACCTCTACTTGGATATCCTGCTGACACCTCAAACCTACATCCTAAACAGAACTTCTGATCATCCCTCCCAAACCCTTTTACTCCCTCAGACTCTCCCATGACCGATGACAACACCACTATCCTTCCTCTATCAGGGGCTTCTAACACTGGCAATATCCTTGATTCATCTCTCCCTCATTCTACCCACATATTCAATATGTCACCAAATCCTGTCAATTCTTTCTTCTCAGAACCTCCAAAAATAATAGTTTTGGTATTTGAGAAGCAGCGTGGCTCAGTGGAAAGAGCACACGCTTTGGAGTCAGAGGTCATGGGTTCAAATCCCGGCTCCGCCAATTGTCAGCTGTGTGACTTTGGGCAAGTCACTTAACTTCTCTGGGCCTCAGTTCCCTCATCTGTAAAATGGGGATGAAGACTGTGAGCCCCCCGTGGGACAATCTGATCACCTTGTAACCTTCCCCAGCGATTAGAACAGTGCTTTGCACATAGTGAGTGCTTAATAAATGCCATTATTATTATTAATATTATTTGTTAAGTGCTTACTTTGTGCTAAGCGCTGGGGGAGATACAAAGTAATCAGGTTGTCCCATATGGGGCTCACAGTCTTAATCCCCATTTTCCAGATGAGGTAACTGAGGCCCAGAGAAGTGAAGTGACTTGCCCAAAGTTAGACAGCTGATAAGTGGCGGAGGCAGGATTAGAACCCAGGACCTCTGACTCCCAAGCCCACGCTCTTTCCATTGAGCCACGCTGCTGCTCCTTCCTCTCCATCCAAACTGCTACTATGCTGATCCAAGCACTAATCATTTTCTGCCTTGTCTACTGCATTAGCTTCCTTCACCTGACCTCCCTGTCTCCTGTCCCTTCATTCATTTATTTCATTCAATCATATTTACTGAGCACTTACTGTGTGCGGAGCACTGTGCTAAGCGCTTGGGAAGTTCAAGTCGGCAACATATAGAGACGGTCCCTACCCAACAACGGGCTCACAGTCTAGAAGGGTGAGACAGACAACAAAACCAAACATGTGGACAGGTGTCAAAATCGTCAGAACAAATAGAATTAAAGCTATATGCACATCATTAACAAAATTAATAGAATAGTAAATATGTACAAATATGTTTCTTCTCCAATCAATACTTCACTCTGTTGCCCAGATCGTTTTTCTACAAGACTGCTCAGTTCGCATCTCCTCATTCCTCAAAAACCTCCAAAGGTTGCAGCAAACAGAAACACTTTTACTATCAGCTTTTAAGCAGTCAAACTTCCCTTTATCTTACCTCAATGATCTGTTCCTACAATGCAACTTGCACATTTTGCCTTTCTAATGCCAATGTACTCGCTGTATCTTAGTCTCACCTATTCTCCTGCTGACCACTCTCCCACACCCTCTCTTGGAAGGCAGGGCACCTACTCAAGGCTCACTCTCCCTTCATATCTGACATACTCTCCCCATTTTCAAAGCCCTGCTAAAATCATATTCCCTCCAAGAGGCCTTCCCTGACTAACCCCTCACTTCCCTTTCTCCGTCACCTTTCTATGTGGCCTATGCACTTGGGTCTGTTCTGCTTAAGAAATTTACCATCCACCCCTCCACCAACACCAGAGCACTTACGTACGCATCCATTTGTAATTTACTTTTACTGTGTCTACCCCTCTATTCTGTGAGTTCCTTTTGGACAGGGAGCATGTCTACCAACTTTTTTGTATGATACTCTCCCAAGTGCTTAGTACAGGGTCTGCACAGAATAAGGGCTTACTAAATATCATTGAATGATTGATTGACAGATCACCATTCTCCCTATCTTCAAAGCCCGACTAAGATGATATGATCATCCTCCAAGAGGCCTTACCTGACTAGTCCCTCATTTCCCCACCCTATTTCCCCTCCCTTCTGTGGCATCTGTACACTTTAGTCTGTACCTTCTGTATCCCTAAGCACTTGGCCATTCACTCCACAACTTATATACATACCTTTTCTCTGCCTTTTCCCTTCCTGCAATGGATTTAATGTCTATCTCCCCCACTAGGGTGTAAGCTTCTTGAGAAGCAGCATGGCTCAGTGGAAAGAGCCCGGGCTTTGGAGTCAGAGGTCAGGGGTTCAAATCCTGGCTCCGCCAATTGTCAGCTGTGTGACTTTGGGCAAGTCACTTCACTTCTCTGGGCCTCAGTTCCCTCATCTGGAAAATGGAGATTTAGACTGTGAGCCCCCTGTGGGACAACCTGATCACCTTGTAACCTCCCCAGCGCTTAGAACAGTGCTTTGCACATAGCAAGCACTTACTAAATGCCATCATCATTATTATTATTATGTATACCTTCTCTATTGTACTATACTCTCCCAATCACTTAGTACATTGTTATTCACCCAGCAGGAGCTCAATAAATACCACTGATTAATTGATCTATGTTGGTCATCACCTATATCTTTTGAATCTTTCTTCATCTTTCCTTACAAGTCTCTTGCCAACACCTGCACTGCACCCACCTCAGTCTTAGATTATGAGCCGCTTGACGCCAGGGACCATGTCTATACCTTATCTATGTATTTCTTTCACAGTGCTTAGTACAATGCTTTGCACATAATAACGATTATAGTATTTGTTAAGCACTCATTCTGTGTCAAGCACTGTTCTAAGCCCTGGAGATGATAAAAGTTAATCAGGCAAACACAGTCCCTGCCCCATTTGCGACACACAGTCTAAGTAGGAGGGAGAATCCCCGTTTAATAATAGGAAGAAATAAATAAATACCCTTAATCTACAGGACATAAAATGAAAAGATAGGTGCAGTTCCATGTATTTTACATCATTTATTTCCCCATCATCTGAGTGATTGAAGATAAGAAAGTGTTAGCTAAGCAAAAAGATGATTTTTCCATTTTTGAGTGAAATGGATAGCTATTCTGAAAACCAAAAGGTTTCCATCACAAACTTTTATCGTGACTGAGCCCTTGGTCCCACCGTCTAAACAGGTAAATGGCACTAGAACCTATGATCATCAATTCTGAGACTGTGCCCAATCACCAAAAGAAATACAGGTAGCCAGGCTCCAAACAATCTGTTCTCTCCATCACTCTTTAGCTCGATCCAATTTAACTATTATATAAAAACAAGCTTAACATAACCCATCCTCCATTATTTTAGTTTCTCCAGTACCCCTCTCCCTTCTCCGACCTAGAAACAATAAGGAAAACTGTACTTCCCAAGCGTGTAGTACAGTGCTCTGCACACAGTAAGTACTCAATAAATACGACTGAATGAATGAATGACAAGCACCTGTCCAGGATGGTGTGGTGAAATGCCTGCCTTGAGGTACAGGACTGGACCAAATGACCTCCAGTTGATGTTTTTACCACCAGCAGGAAGGTCCAGCATAATTAGCACGGGCCTGCCTGTGAGAGGATCTGGGTTCAGATGCTGGCTCTGTCATTTGCTAAATGCATGACCGTGGGCGAGTCACTTAACTTCTGTGTGCCTCTGTGTCCTCATCTGTAAAAGGACAATTCCTGTTGTCTCTCCTATTTAGACTGTGAACCCCATGTGGGACAATGATTATGCCTGACCTGAGTATCTTGTACCTACTCCAGCGCTTAGTACAGTGCTCTGCACACAGTAAGCACTCAATAAATGCAACTGAACGAATACTTCAGCACTTATTACAATGCTTAACAAACACCTATTTTAGCTCTAGGATTTCATGACCATCACAACTCTTAGTGTGCATCTCTGATCAAGTCTCAGAAAGTCTCAGAAATTACTCCCGATTGACTTCCTTTCTATAATTTGCTTAACTTTGTGTACAATTACTCAATTTACACAGCAGTGGGATTTAGAGGATGATTTTCCTTAGAGAGGGAAGTTTGTCCCCGCTTTGGGGACATCTCAGTTCTCCCACTATAGATGGTGTCAAAGCAGCGGCAGGTGACACAGTAATCACAACCCTGGAGGGAAGTGAGCTCACACCATCTCATCCCTTTAATTGCTGCCCCGTCTGGGCCCCACCAGGAACAGACAAGACAAGGTCCCCATTACCGTAGGCTGAGGGAGAGCAGACAGAACCAGGTGAGTGACTGGTGGCTGTTGGGCTCTCAGCAGGGATGCGAGGGAGAAGCCAAGTGGGATGGCATTCATGGTTCGGGGCACTGAGCGGTCGGGCTGAGGCAATATCGTCACAAAGGCCCCTACCTGGCATCTTTGTGAGAGCAGTTGAGGGTTCAGGATTCGTCTGGTGATTTCTGTTCATGAAGCCGGAGTGACTTTGCTCTTCCCCACTCCCAGCTCCACAGCACCTATGTACATATTACCAATTGTATTTATCTGTTTTGATGCCTGTCTCCCCCATTCTAGACTGTGAGTCTGTTGTGGCCAGGGAATGTGACTGTTTATTGCTGTATTGTGCTCTCCCAAGAGCTTAGTACAGTGCTCTACACACAGTGAGTGCTCAGGAGAAGCTCAGTGGAAAGAGCATGGGCTGTGGAATCAGAGGTCATGGGTTCAAACCCCAGCTCTGCCAATTAGCTGTGTGACTTTGGGCAAGTCACTTAACTTCTCTGTGCCTCAGTTACCTCAACTGTAAAATGGGGATAATAATAATAATAATAATGTTGGTATTTGTTAAGCACTTACTATGTGCCAAGCACTGTTCTAAGCGCTGGGGTAGATACAAGGTAATCAGGTTGTCCCATGTGGGGCTCACAGTCTTAATCCCCATTTTACAGATGAGGGAACTGAGGCCCAGAGAAGTTAAGTGACTTGCCCAAAGTCACACAGCTGACAAGTGGCAGAGCCGTGATTTGAACCCATGACCTCTGACTCCAAAGCCTGTGCTCTTTCCACTGAGCCATGCTGCTTCCCATGTGAGCCCCCTGTGGGACAACCTGATCACCTTGTAACCTCCCCAGTGCTTAGAACAGTGCTTTGCACATAGTAAGCGCTTAATAAATGCCATCATCATTATTATTATTAATAAATACAATTGAATGAATGAATTAATGAATGACTTCCTGGTGTCTATCTGAGGGCTCGAGATTTGTCTATAGCATGTCCTTTTCCTGGTGCATTCAATGGGCTCAGTCAGGGGAATCCCACTTTATTAATCTCATTCCTTTAATTAAGGTCACCACTCATATACTGCATCCACTTCTCCAATTCAAAGCCCCTTAAAACCATATTAACTCCAAGAGATATTCTCTGACTAAGCAAGACTGCAGAGAAGGAGAGAGATCATGGCTAGAAGATGTAGATTTGGGAATCATCTGCCTAGCAATAGTCAATGAAGCCAAGGGAGTGAATGAGCTCTTCAAGGGAGTGGGTGAAGATGGAGAATAGAAGGGGACCCAGAACTGAGGCCTGAGGGAATCCCACAGTTAGGGGGTGGAAGGCAGAGGAGGAGCCTGTGAATGAGGCAGAGTATGATAGGAGTGCCCAGAAAGATAGGAGGAGAATCAGGAGGGGTGAGTGTCAGCGAAGCCAAGGTTAGATAATGTTTCCAGGAAGGGGGTGGACCACAGTGTCAAAAGTACATTCCGGGTCGAGGAAGATTAGAATAGAGTAGAAGCCGTTAATTTAACAGGAAGAAAATGACTGGTGACCTTTGAATCTTCCCTTGATGCCCTCAAAATGACCTTCTCTTGTACTTCCCAAGCGCTTAGTACAGTACTCTGCACACAGTAAGCGCTCAAAAAATACGAATGAATGAATGAATGAATGAACTAAATTCACTCACTCCACTTTCCCTCTGCCAATCTCGGACCACTAACCCACAGCCCTGGATCATCTCCTCAGTACACTTCCTTCACTCCTGTACATGAGCTGTAGATCACTGCTGGTTGTCCATTTCAAATGCATCCTCTCCCCTCCTCCACCCGGCAACATTTTCACTCCGTCCTTATTGACTCCGGTGCACCTTGCCCTCACCAGTTGTTTCAGATGTGTGACTCCCTTCTGAAGCCTTCTGTCCCCCTGACAGCCCACCATCTCTTTCCCCCAGTGATCTGGCCCTATCCTTCATCGATAAAATTGAAACCATCGAGCATCATCTCCCTAAAATCTCCCTTGCTCTTTTCCAGTTCCTCCGGCCTTCTGCCCATTCTTCGAGTTTCCTACCTTTCCCAGGAGTTTCTCAAGAGATCTCCCACTGCCTCTCAGAATCTACCCCCTCCACTCTCCGCACCTTATAAAAACACTTGTCCCCTCTCTTCTTCCCTCCCTGACCACCATCTTCAACCATTTACTTTACAGTGGCTTCTTCCCCACTGCTTTTACACATTTTCATGTATTCCCTAGCCTAAAAATACCCCTCTCTTGACCCCAAGGCCCCTGCAGTTATCACTCTATCTCCCTTCAACCATTCCTCTCCAAATTTCTTGAGGGAGTTGACCCCCTCCAATGTGGCTTCTGTCCCCTTTGCTCCTCCAAAACTGTGCTCTAGACTCGTATTTACTGCACAGAAGGCGGCAATGGTAAACCACTTCCGTATTCTTACCAAGAAAACACTATGGATACGCTACCAGAACAATTGCAGTTGGAGAGAGGGGCGTTCTGAGAGTGATGCGTCCGTGGTGTCGCTATGCATCAGAAACGACTTGGCGGCATAAGACAAGACAACGATTGTTATAGGATTATTTGGGTAATGTTAGAAGAATGTTCAGTGCTGCAGAAATCCCATAAAAGATAAAGCAAACCTATCCCCAAGATCTTAAAAAGGGACAGGAGGAAGGGTTCTCACAGAATTGTGTTGAAGGAGAAAAAGGCAGGAAAGAGAGGCCAAAGTCTCAACTCGGTCAGCCCCATGTCTTGGTTTTGTGTCACCCCAAGCATGCCCCATGACTTCCCTCAGACACCCTGGACTCAAGGACACATGTGACATCACATGCACGAGAAACAACATGCCCAATTTTCCTGTACCCACCCAAGCGCTTAGTATAGTGCCTGGTTCACAGTGAGCACTTCACAAATACCATTATTATTATTATTACTATAAATCAGCACTAAGGTCAATCTCAAGAGGTTGTTTTATGAAAATTATACAAAGTGGATATAGCCTGCTTTTGGAACAAAGAAAGTCAGACATTGTCCTCGGATACCTCATTTTCTCTAATTTGAGGATTTAAAGTTGATAATTCCCATTGGGTTTGTCTTTTTAAGGTCCTGTGGGTTCTTCAGATCCAAATGCAATCAAGAAAATGCTTTGGGAGGACTTGATTGTCTCAGTGTTATTCCTGACTCAGACCGGGATTGGGATCCTGGGAAACTCAGCACTGATGCTGCTTTATGTCCGTGTCTTCACTGCCCAGCCCCGCCGGATAAAGCCCACCGACCTGATCATCACCCACCTGACCGTGGCCAACACAGTGACACTTCTCACCCAGGTAGCCCCAGGGATGGTGCTGGCCTTCAGGTGGGAGGATATTATGGATGTCATATGGTGCCAGATCTTCCTGTACACGAGGAGAGTGGCCCGGGGCCTTTCCATCTGCACCACGTGTCTCCTGAGCACATTCCAGGCTGTCACTATCAGTCCCAGCATCTCTTGCTGGGCCCGGCTCAAACCTAGGACTCCCAGGTTTATCTTCCCTGCCTTAATTTTCTCTTGGATCCTCTGCTTGTTGTTGGACATAAATATTCTGAGAATGACTAAAGCGACCAAGAATGCTATGGCCACAGTTCATAATGTCACTAGGAAATTTTGTGCACGGTCACTCCAGGCAGTAGATTTAAAAGATATTGGATTTGTAAGCGCCTTGACTCTCCGAGATGCCATCTTGATGTGTCTCATGGGCTGGTCCAGTGGCTACATGGTGATGGTTCTACACCAACACCGCAAGCAGGTCCAGCATATCCACAGCACCGGACTCTCCCCCAAGTCCTCCCCCAAATCCAGAGCCACCCAGACCATCCTAGTCATCGTCAGCTGCTTTGTATCCTTTTATTGCATCAACAGTGGTACTGTGCTTATGACTTATGTGGTGAAGGATGCTCTGAAACTCTACGATCCTGCCACCTTTCTGGGCTCGTGTTTTGCATCCATCTGCCCCCTGGTTCTCATCAGCAATGATCCCCGGCTCTGCAGACTCCTGTGTGTTCTCAAAAAGGTGTGAGGTCTTCTTCTTTCCATAGGTATCTCCTCAACATCTCCACTTGGATGTCCCACCAACATCTCCTATTTTACAGATGCAAAAAGAACTCCTCATCTTCCCTCCTGCACTTTGTCCTCCCCCCTGCCTTTCCCATCACTGTAGACAATACAACCATCCTCCCTGTCTTACAATTCCGTAACCTTGGAAGGATCCATAACCTTGGAATCTTCCCGAGCAATGATCCTCAAATGAGGAGCAACGGGGCTTAGTAGATAGAGGACAGGCTTGGAAGTCAGAAGGACCTGGGTTCTAACCCCTGCTCCATCTTAACTTGGACAATTTACTTCACTTCTCTGTGCCTCCATTTCCTCAACTGTAGAATGGGGATTAAGACTGTGAGCCTCACATAGGACAGGGACTGCATCTAACCTGATTAGCTTGTATCTGCCCCAGAGCTTAGTACAGTGCCTGGCACATAGTAAGCCCTTAACAAATGCCATAAATAATATACAAAACTCATCTCTCTCATTCAACGTATTAAATCTGTCACCAAATCCTGTCAGTTCTAGCATTGGTGGTTCAGTGGTAGAATTCTCGCCTGCCACGCGGGAGGCCCGGGTTCGATTCCCGGCCAATGCAAGAAGTACTACTTTCACAACATCTCTAGAATCCACCTTTTCCTCTCCATCCCAACTGCTTCCATGCTGATACAAGCACTGATTAAATCCCTCATCCGCCCCCTTGTTTACCTCCCTGCCTTCTCTCTCTCCTGTCTGCAGTCTAGTCTTCACTCTTCTACCTGGATCATTTTCCTCAAAAAGCATTCAGCTCATTTATCCCCACTCCTAAAGAACCTCCGATACTTGCCCACCCACCTCGGCGTTACGCAGAAAACTTTCACTATCGGCTTTAAAGCTCTCAAATCAGCTCTCTCCCTCTCTGCCTCACTGATTTCCTACTTAACGCAGCTTGCACATTTTGCTCCTCCAACGCCCACCTACTCCTGGTAACTCGATCTCCTCTGTCTTGCCACCAAACCCCTTTCCTACAACCTCCCTCGGATCTATATGACATATACTATAGGTCATCCATCTTCCCACCTTCAAAGCCTTATTAAAATCACATCTCCTCCAAAGTTGGGTTTTTTTGTCCCCATTCCCGAGTGAAAAGAACCAACCCAAAGAAACCCAAGGTTTTCCTTATATCCATGTTCCATTACCCAATCCTTGACCTCAGTGGGTAAAAAGGAAACAGGCTCCTCGACCCATGAACATCAGGTCTAGGGTAGAATCCGTCCTGCTAAAAGAACCAACGGGCTAACATTCCACAGCCAGCAGTAAGGTATCTCTCCCAAAGGCTCATCAACCGTATTCACTGCAATGCTGAGATTAAAAGCACACTGAGCATCAACCATAGTCCATCTCTTTGTCCATCCAGTCATCTACAGCAACATGGGCCGTGCCCTGACCTAGAAAATGTGATGAAAGTGTGAACAGATGTCTTTCCTGGAGATTGTTCCAAATAACTTCTAAAAGTCACTCCTGGGTCTTGTGTTCCAAGACAATCACAACTCCTACTGCGCATCTCTTTTCAAGGCCCCGAAGTTTATCCTTCCAAACCTACACTTGTTAATCACCAATTCATTTAATGAATTCTTAAATGAATCAATTCAACCATGACTGCGATTTGGAAGAGGGTTTCTACCAAGGAGGGAAGTTTTTTCCTACTTTGGAGACGTTGCACACTCCACGTGCAGATAGTGTCCCCGCAACAGCGGGTGATGCAATAATGGCAGCTCTGGGTGGAGATGAGCTCACACCGCCCCGTCCCTATAACTGCTGCCTGGGCTGGGCAGCACCAGGAACAGACAAGACAGACCCCCTCGTGGCACAGCGTGGTGGCAGAACAGACTCGTCCAGGTGAGTGAGGCTCTGATGCCAGAAGGGAAGAAAGAAGCAGAGCAGGAAGGAGGGCTGCCTGGGTTGGAGGATTCTGGGGATTTGGGGGGTGTTCGTGTTAGGGAACAGAAGGGTGAGCAACTGATTTCTCAGCCTGTCTCCATGGCCTGCTTCCCAGGGACTCCTCAATCTACATCTTCAGCTCTAACCACTTTCCTTCTCTACAGTCTCCCATTTCTTCCTGCACTCAGGACATCTCTTCTTGGATGTCCCACTGACACCTTAACGTGTCCAAAATAGAACTTCTCACCTCCCCACCCAAATCCTGTCCTCCCCCAGACTTTCCCATCACTATAAGCAGCACCACTATCCTGACTGTCTCACAAACCCATAACCTTGGCCTTACACTCATCTCTCATTCCACCCACATATTCATTCTGTCACCAAATCCCGTCAGTTCTACCTTCGCAACACCTCTAGAATCCACCTTTTCCTCTCCATCAAAACTGCTACCACGCTGATCCGAGGACTTATATCCCAGTTTTGACTACTGCGTCAGCCTCCTCGCTGACCTCTCGTCCTCCTGCCTCTCCTCACTTCCAGTCCTTATTTTACTCCGCTGCCCAGATCATTTTCCTAAAAAAACATTCAGTCCACATTTCCCCACTCCTCAAGAACACCCAGTGGTTGCTCAGTCACCTTCTCCCCAAACAGAAACTCCTAACCGTAAACTTTCAGGCACTCAAAGAATTCTTCCTCTCCTACTTTACCTTGCGGAACTCCTACTAAACCCCAGCCCACACACTTGGCTCCTCTAACACCAACCTACTCTCTGTACCTCGATCTCTCATCTTTCTCACCACCAACCCCTTGCCCCTATCCTCCCTCTCGCTTGGAACTTCCTCCCCTTTCTTATTTGACAGGCCATCATTCTCCCCATCTTCAAAACCCTACAAAAATAATAACTTCTCTAAGAAGCCTTCCCTGAATAAGCCTTAATATCCCCTATTTGCTTTCCCTTCTGTCACCTATCCACTTGGATCTGTACCTCTCAAGCACTTAGCTACTCATCTCCACTCCACAGCACTTATGTATATATTCATCTGTCATTTATTTTAATGCCTGCCTCCCCTCTAGTCTGTCCTACCTGCCTATTGAACCTACTCTCCTAAGCACTTGACACATTGCTCTGCACAAGGTAAGCACTCATTACATATTGATTGATTGATTAATTGATTGATTGATCGATTTCTGGCCTGGATCTGAAATAGTTTTGACCTTCGAGAACTGAGAGCATGGGGATATTGTTAGGGGAAAATAGAGTGAAGAAGCGGGTATAGGGTTATGGGCTGGGGATAGGGTGGATGGCTTGGGGTTTCACCAGTTGCAAGACAGGAGCCGAACACCAAGACTTCTGGATTTTCTTGGTTTTAAGGCACAGCCTAAAAATGATTTAAATGCATTGCATTTAACTAGATTCCTCTCTTTCACCTCTTTCTTTCCTTTTTCTTTACTTTTCCATCAGTCATCCTGTCTTCATTGACTAATTGTGTCTTACCTTTTCTTTCTACCTTCCTTTTTGCTTCTTTTTCCCTTCACTCATATTCATGAAGGGTCTAGAGCCCCCGAAAATAGGAGTTTCTGTTTTAAATACCATTTAGTTCAAATTTTATTCTCCAATCTGGTTGGGTTCTATTATATTTTCTTTGTTTTCTGATTTGTCCACTTTGAAGTATTCATTGGGATACCTGTTATTACTGCTCTCATTAATTATTGAGCATATTGCATCTTGTAACATTTAGGTAGATTACCAGGAGTTTGGATGTTGATTTTCTACTATCGCTGATGAGTAGATTAGACTTTCCCTAGATGGAATGACTTTGCATTTGTTCCCATCCAGGTCTATGTACTACTTTTCAGTCTATTCTCTCCCGGGGTCCTCTTATTTTGTATGTACACCTCACTGGTACTTCATCAACTGAAAGAGCTTCATATCAACTGTGACCTTGGAGATTTCACGGTACATTTCTTCTTCTGGGTAATAATAACTGTGGCATTTGGTAATCACTTATACGTAAAATACAGTGTTAAACTCTGGAGTAGATACAGAGAAGCAGCGAAGCAGAGAAGCAGCGTGGCTCAGCGGAAAGAGCCCGGGCTTTGGAGTCAGAGGTCATGGGTTCAAATCCTGGCTCCGCCAATTGTCAGCTGTGTGACTTTGGGCAAGTCACTTAACTTCTCTGTGCCTCAGTTACCTCATCTGTAAAATGGGGATTAAGATTGTGAGCCCCACGTGGGACAACCTGATCACCTTGTATCCCCCCCCAGAGCTTAGAACAGTGCTTTGCACATAGTAAGTGCTTAACAAATACCATTATTATTATTATACAAAATAATGACATCAGACACACTGCCTGTCCCACTAAATTAAGTAAGAGGGAGGACGGGTATTGAATCCACATTTTACAGATGAGGAATCTGAGACACAGAGAAGGTAAATGAATTTCCCAAGGTCAAACAGCAGGCAAGTGGCAGAGCCAGGACCAGAACTCAGGCCTCTCATTTCAAGGTCCATGCTCTTTCCACTAGTTCATGCTGAGTACGGTACTCTCAGAATCTGTGCATTGTTGGATCTCTGACCTTTCTGTGATCATCTCTGCCCATAGTTAGAGGTGTTGTCACCTCTAGAGCTGGTGCCCTGGGTCCACCCCTGGTTCCTGCTGTCTGTTGTCCCTTTGGTCACCATCAGCAGAAACCCCTCCTTGTCAATGGCTGGCCAGAACCCTCCTCCCTTCACCAGGAATCTTTGATGGCTGTAAATTGTTGGATACAAATTATAAGGCTTTAAAATCAGTTGCTGTGAATGCCGATGATATTCCTGTTTCCCCCCCCACCCCCATTCAAAGGGGTTTCTCTATCCAATCCCCCATTGACTATCAGGGTATGAATGAACATCAAACACCTCCCTTTTGTGGTGCAAATAGCTTCATTGCCAGGTGGATTACAAGAGAACAGTTTATTTTTCTTCAAGGAGGTTAGATGACAGTCATATCCCATACCCCATCAAGACAACAAGAATGCCATAACTGATCCTCAGAATAAATTCTACTGGATAAACCCTCTGGAGGTCAGAGATTTTGTCTACCAGCTTTACTGTATTGTTCTCTCCCATAGTAAATGCTTAATACAGGGTTCTACACACAATGATTGATTGAATTATTGGAAAGTGAGCAATGGAAAATGAAGCTAGGGTGGTAAGAAGGGAGAGGACAATTGTTTTGATTAGATGAGAAAGAATTAATTCCTCAGGTCAGGGATCATGTCTACCAACTCTACTGTCCTCTTTTAAACACTTAGTACAGTGTGCTGCACAAAGTGAGTGCTTAATAAATACCACTGATGAGTTGATTGATCAGAAGCTTCACCCAACATACTGTCAGTACAGAATTCATTCATTCATTCAATTGTATTTATTGAGCGCTTACTGTGTGCAGAGCACTGTACTAAGTGCTTGGGAAGTACAAGTTGGCAACATACAGAGACGGTCCCTACAGCAACAGCCGGCTCACAGTCTAGAATCTTCCCAACATGTTGAGCAAAGAATATATGACAACTTGCTAGGTGCTTCAAATTATAATTTTGGAAGCTAGCAATGATGTGTCCTTTGGGGTTTCTCTTTGAAGTTTCCCGAGCTTCACAGATCTGAAGCCATCAAGACGATGCTTTGGAGTGACCCGATCTTCACAATTCTCTTCGTCACTCAGATTGGGATTGGTGTTCCGGGGGAACTCAGTGCTGCTCACACTGTATATCACCATCTTCATTCTTCAGCCCTGTCGCAAGAAGCCTATTCACCTGATCCTAGCCCTCCTGACTGTGAACAACACAGTGACACTTCTCACCCAGTTGGCCTCATGGAGGGTTCTGGCCTTCAGGTGGGAGAATTCTCTGGATGTGATGGAATACCAGGTAGCCTAGGACACCAGGAGAGTGTCCTGAGGCCTTTCCATCTGCACCACGTGTCTCCTGAGAGTGTTCCAGACTGTCCCCATCAGTCCTGGCACCTCCTGCTGTGCTCCAATCAAACATCGCATCCCCAAGTATATTCTCCCTTCCCTTCTCTCCTTTTGGGTTCTAAATCTGTTGGTAGAAATTAATGCACTAAAATCCATTACAGCCATGAGAAGGAATGCCGCTGTCCCGGTAAATGATACCAGCAGGGAATCGGGTCCCAGTTCACTCCAAGTTGTTTTAAACAAGCTTGTGTCTGTCATGCTCCTCCTTGATCTCTTATTTGTGTTATTTGTGACTGGCCAGTGGCTACATGGTGGTTGTACTACACCAACACCACAAGCAAGTTCAGCACATCCTCAGCACCAGCCTCTCCCCCAAATCCTCCATGGAGAACAGAGCCACCCAGACCATCCCAGCCGCAGGGCTCAGTGGAAAGAGCACTGGCTTGGGAGCCAGAGGTCATGGGTTCTATTCTTTCTTAGTATCTTTCTTAGACATTGGTCCAAATGACCTCTTAAAGCCTCTCTTGGCTCTAAGATTCTAAAACAATCACAACTTCTATAATGCACATCTGATCAAGGCCCCAGTTTACTCTCCCAAACTTATACTCTCCAATCATTAATTCACTCAATTAACTGCTTCATGAATTAAATCAACCATCAGTGTGATTTGGAAGAGGATTTCCATCAAGGAGGGAAGTTTATTCCTACTGTAGAGATGTCTCAGACTCCCCGTGCAGACAGTGTCCCAGCTACAGCAGGTGATGCCATAATGGCAGCTCTTGGGGGAGATGAGCTCAGCGCCTCAGCCGTATAACTGTTGCCTGGGCTGGGCATCACCAGGCACAGACAAGACAGACCCCTCATGACACAGCGCGGTAGTAGACAGACTAGTCCAGATGAATGCCTTTTTATTTGCGACACTCTGATGCCAGAGGAAAGACAGAAGCAGAGCAGGGGGAAGGGTTGCCTGTGTTATAGGAGTCTTGGGATTCTGGGAGTGTGCATCTGAGGAGGGACTAAAAGGTCTCTATGAGAAGCCGAGTTCTCGGCCTGTCTCCAGTACCTGCTTGAGGATGTCTACCCAATCTACTTCGGCAGCCCTGACCTCCCTCCGTCTCTGCAGTCTCAAATTTCCTCCTACCTTCAGGACATCTCTCCTTGGATGTCCTGAGGAACACATGTCCGAAATAGAACTCCTCATTTTCCCTCCCAAATCCTGCCCTTCCTCAGGCTTTCCTCAAGAATTTCCTCCCTGTCTCGTAAGTGTGTATCCTTGGCATTATACTAAACTCATCTCTCTCACTCAACCTGGATGGCCTAGTCGTTAAAGCACAGGCCTTGGAGTTAGAAGGACCCGGGTTATAATACTGGCTCCACCACTTGTTTGCTATGTGATCCAGGCAGAGAAGCAGCATGGCTCAGTGGAAAGAGCCTGGGCTTTGGAGTCAGAGGTCATGGGTTCAAATCCTGGCTCCACCAACTGTCAGCTGTGTGACTTTGGGCAAGTCACTTCACTTCTCTGCACCTCAGTTACCTCATCTGTAAAATGGGGATGAAAACTGTGAGACCCCCGTGGGACAACCTGATCACCTTGTAACCTCCCCAGCGCTTAGAATAGTGCTTTGCACACAGTAAGCGCTTAACAAATACTATTATTATTATTATTATGTAATCTAAGTCACTTCACTTCTCTGATCAGCAGTGATCCTCACATCTCCAGACTCCAGACGTCCTTTAAGGGAGGTGTTAGACACTTCACCTCCACTGAATTCAGGTAACTAGTCAGGTAATAATAATAATAATTTTTGCTAAGCACTTACTATGTATCAAACACAGTATTAAGCATTGGGGTAGATACAGTGCAACCCAGTTGGACACAGTCCCGATTCCACATGGAAATCACAGTCTAAGAAGGAAGGGGAACAGATATTTCATCCCTATTCTACAGATGAAGAAACTGAGGTACAGAAAAGTTAAGTGACTTGCCCAGGTCACAAAGCAGGCAAGGACAGAGCTCTAACTCAGTGTTCTCTTCTTAACTGGGAATGGACCCTCTGCTGCTCTGGCCCAAAACAGTTGATCTGTCACAGTGCTGCCATGTTTCTAGAGAACACTGGCCTTTATTATCTGATAGGAGAAAGGAGCCTTGGACTCACACCAATTGAATTCAAAATGAGGGAGAGAGATCTAAAGTGTCCAGACTCAGTTTTTTGTTTTTTGTTTTTTGTGAGGTGTTCCAGTTATGCTTCCGTTTTGGATCAAGAAGTGTCACACTCTTCAGGATAAACTGCTCCAAGAGTCTGCTTCTTTGCTATGACAGGAGACTTTCCAGACAGTGGAGGGAGGAATGTCACCTGTCCTTGATCTCTGAGTTCATAGGAGGGAGGAGGAGTGAGTGAGAAGGTGGAGGGGAGGAGGGACTTTCCCCTCTTAGTTGATCCACTGGAGTATGGAGATCACTGCTGATAATCACCAAAAGGCAAAAGAAGACATAGCCTCCTCCCAGAAATAATACAGGATCATGAAACCTCAACTGATCAACTTTGATATAATTCAAAGGCAGTGTGATGCTGCTGGAGATACAGTGAAAGCTGACAAACTAGGAGACTGGGAACAGGGTGGTCCGGGTGGCTCTGGTGTCCACAGAGGATTTGGGGGAGGGGCTGGTGCGATAGATGTGCTGGGCTTGACTCATCTCTCTCATTCAACCCACATATTCAGTCAAGACAAGGAGAGAAGTCGGGCTGGAGGGGTAGATTTGGGAATCATCCACATAGAGATGATAGCTGAAGCCATGAGAGCAAGTGAATTCTTCAAGAGAGTGGGTGTAGATGGAGAATAGAAAGAGTTTTAGAACTGAATCTTGAGTTACTCCCAAAGTTAGGGGATGGGAGATAGAGGAGGAACCCATGAAAGAGACTGAGAATAAACAGCCAGAGAGGGAGGAGGAGAACCAGGAGAGGACAGTATCAGTGAAGCCAAGGTGAGATAGTGTTCCCAGGAGAAGGGAGCAGTCCACAGTGTTGAAGAGAGCTGAATCGTCAAGGAGGCCATTTGATTCAGCCAATAGGAGGTCATTGGTGACTTTAGAGAGAGGGCAGTACCCTTGGACTGGAGGAAGCAGAGGCCAGACAAAGTTCAGGAAAAGAATTGGACAAGAGAAAGTTTAGGCAGTGGATGTTAGCAACTTTCATGAGCAATTTGGGAAAGTATGGTAGGAGAGGGGTGGGACAATAACTGGGGGGTTCTGCGGGCTGAAGGGAGGGGGTTTTAAGATAAGTGATACATGGGCAAGGTTCAAAACAGTGGAGGAGGAGACATTGGCAAGTGAGCGGTTGAAGATCAATCAATCAATCAATCAATCGTCGTCTTGAGTGCTTACTGTGTGCAGAGCACTGTACTAAGCGCTTGGGAAGTACAAGTTGGCAACATATAGAGACGGTCCCTACCCAATAGTGGGCTCACAGTCTAGAAGGGGGAGACAGAGAACAAAACCAAACATATGAACAAAATAAAATAAATAGAATAGATATGTACAAGTAAAATAAATAAATAAATAGAGTAATAAATATGTACAAACATATAGACATATATACAGGTGCTGTGGGGAAGGGAAGGAGGTAAGAAGGGGGGATGGAGAGGGGGGATGAGGGGGAGAGGAAGGAGGAGGCTCAGTCTGGGAAGGCCTCCTGGAGGAGGTGAGCTCTCAGTAGGGCCTTGAAGGGAGGAAGAGAGCTAGCTTGGCGGATGTTGGGAGGGAGGGCATTCCAGGCCAGGGGAGACCCTGGTGACAATCAGGGAGAGAAGAAAGGAGGGGTAAGTGTTTTAATAAGGTGGGAAGGGAAGGGTTAGGAAGTGCAGGTGGAGATGGCAGAATCTGAGAGGAGGAGGGAGATCGCCACCTGAGGTACTGCTGGTGAGGATGGGAGAGTCAAAGCGGGTCAGAAGGAGGGAGTCATTGGAGAGTAGTAGGGGAGAGTCTGAGAAAAGTGGCCACTGCCGCAAGAAGTGTTTTCATTAGAAATATCTTAAGGAAACCTCTCCACTGGCACTATTTCCACGAGTGGGCCTGTTTCTCTCCATAATGTGTGGGGGATAGTCATTCATTCATTCATTCAATCGTATTTATTGAGTGCTTACTGTGTGCAGAGCACTGTACTAAGCACTCGGGAAGTACAAGTTGACAACATATAGAGACGGTCCCTACCCAACAACGGGCTCAGTCTAGAAGGGGGAGACAGACAACACAACAAAACATATTAAGCACTGTTCTAAGTGCTGGGGAGGTTATAAGGTGATCAGGTTGTCCCACAGGGGCCTCGCAGCCTTAATCCCCATTTTCCAGATGAGGGAACTGAGGCCCAGAGAAGTGAAGTGACTTGCCCAAAGTCACACAGCGGACAATTGGCGGAGCTGGGATTTGAACCCATGACCTCTGACTCCAAAGCCCGGGCTCTTTCCACTGAGCAACACTGCTTCTCCAAATCTACACCCAATTCAGTCATATTTACTGAGCACTTAGGATACCTGGGATATCAGTCCCACGTTTGCTTCTTCATTTACCCAGAGCAGTGTGTCACTGTCAGTGGCATCTGCTTTGAGTACTCCAAGGCAGCTATGGGTATGCTAATGTGCAAGGTCTGATATACCTGTATTCTAGTCTTAAGCACTGTGATACTCGCCCCAGCTCTACACTCCTTATGGAAATGTCCTCATAGTCTACTATTTCCTCTTTCTGTAATTTAGCTTAATGTCTCTCTTGCCTTGTAGACTGTAAGCTCCTTGTGGGTAGGGATCACATCTACCAACTCTATCATATTATACCCTCCCAAGAGATTAGTAGTGCTTTTTGCACAGTAAGTGCTCAAAAAATACCATTGATTGATTGACTGACTGAATATAGACTCTTCTCTCTCTTTCTATACATCTATCTTCCTGTATATGCTACTAAATACATACTAGTGAACTAAATTGTTACTAAATTATTACTTGTACATATTTACTATTTATTTTGTTAATGATGCGCATATAGCTTTAATTCTATTTGTTCTGACGATTTTGACACCTGTCTACATGTTTTGTATCGTTGTCTGTCTCCCCCTTCTAGACTGTAAACCCGTTGTTGGGTAGGGACCGTCTCTATATGTTACCGACTTGTACTTCCCAAGCGCTTAGTACAGTGCTTTGCACACAGTAAGCGCTCAATAAATACGATTGAATGAATGAATGAATGAAATTGTACACTATTTTTCAAATTCTAAAATCATTTCCTCAACCCTCTAAGGATTCAGGTTCAAGGCAGCAGGGGAATATTTTCTTGCCAAATGACCCTGGACAAGTCACTTACCTGCTCTGTGCCTCAGTTTCCCCATCTCTTAAGTGGAGATTAAATGCCTGTTTTACCTTCCCCTTACTCTTAGAGCCTCATGAGGATGGAGACTGTGTCTGATCTAACTGCACTGTACTTATCCCAGTGCTTAACACAGTGCTTGGCACATAGCAACTCTTAACAAATACCGCCCATGTTACTATTCTAGATCTACGATTCTGCAACTAGGAAAAGTACAGGTGTGGACAGCTCTAATGAAAACCTCACAAAATAATTTCCAAAATGACACTTCCTGCTTATTTGATAAACTGTTCAATTAATTAATTCCACCTTGACTGTTATTCAGTAGAGAACTAGCAAATGGGAGAGACTGTATTGCTTGTTTAAGTTATATTCGATTCCCCCTGAGGACAGTGTCCCAGCGATCGCAAGCGACAGAGTGCTAGCCACTCTTCAGGGAGATGAGCTCATGCCACTTCATCCCTATAAACTGCTGCCCTGGCTGGACCCCTTTAGTCATCGCTAAGACAAACTCTTCCATTTGCAGTGCAGTGGGAGTACAGCCCAGGTCAGGTGAGTATCTCTTCGGGAGTCAGGCAGAGGGCCCAGATTAGTCAGTGATCAGCATGTCTGGGGGTGTGATGATTCAGTATACAGGTTCGTGAATGGAGTCTATGGAAATGGTTGAGTTCTTAGCCCTCTCCCTCACCTACTCTTGATGCTGCTGCCTGGCAGAATGGAAGGAATTTCATAGAAGGGAGCTGAAAATCCCAGGTTTCTCCATTTTGGCCCATTGCCGAACCATTCATAATTGTGGCATTTCCCCAACTATTGTTCTCTAAGTGGCCTTTCCTCCTCCCCCAGTTCTCTGTCCCCTAACCCTGACTTAACTTCTTTTGCCCCGGGAAATATGACTTCCAAAGTCTGGGTGAGGAGTGAGGTGGGGCAGGGAGGGAAGGGGGATGAACAAGTTAAAAGCCTCTCTGAGAGGAACCTTTTTGCAAGGTCTCTCTGGGGTTGGATTGAGGTGGTCAGGGGTGTCTTCATCCTCCTCTGGTCACCTCTCCCAGTGTCCCAGCAGATAATGGATAATGAAGCCGAACCAACGGTCCTCCGCAGATGCCACAGCTTGGCTCCAACACTACCCCGCAGCCCCATGCCTATACCACCTCATTTCCCCAATCCTTTCCCACCAATTTAGCTACTATAAGGCAACTGGGTCCTGGCCCTAAGTGTGGTATCCTCCATTTCCCATCTCATCTTTGTTTCTCTCTCTTTTTTTATTATGGTATTTGTTAAGCATTTATATGTGCCAACCATTGTGCTAAGTACTGGGTAGATATAAGGTAATCAAGTGGGACACATCCCACGTGGCGCTGAGAGTCTTAATCTCCATTTTACAGATGAGGGAACTGCGGCACAGAGAAGTAAAAGTGACTTGCCCTAGATCACAAAGCAGGCTAGTGGTGGATTCAGACTTAGAACCCAGGTCCCTCTGACACCCAGGTCCATGCTCTATCCACTAGGCCATACTGCTTCTCTTCCACCCAAGGGATGTGCTGAATTTAGTGATTCTATTGAAGCAGCATACCCTAGTAATAATAATAATAATAATAATACTAATAGTAATACTAATAATAATGGTATTAAGCGCTTACTATGTGCAAAACAGTGTTCTAAGCGCTGGGGTTGATACAAGGTAATCAGGTTGTCCCACATGGGGCTCACAGTCTAAATCCCCATCTTTCAGATGAGGTAACTGAGGCACGGAGACGTTAAGCGACTTGCCCGAAGTCACACAGCTGACAAGTGGCAGAACCTGGATTAGAACCCATGACCTCTGACTCCCAAGCCCGGGCTCTTTCCACTGAGCCAAGCTGCTTCTCTTCCACAACTGCAGAGAAATTCTCTCCCACCGGACACTGTGAATGGCATCATTCTCTGACACACGTGATGTGTGGAACTTTGAAAGGGGCACGGGTCGCCCTTCCAAGTGTCATTCATTCAATCGTATTTATTGAGTGCTTACTGTGTGCAAAGCACTGTACAGAGCGCTTGGGAGAGTACAATATAACACCAGACACATTCCCTGCCCACAACAATCAATCAATCAATTATATTTATTGAGCACTTACTGTGTGCAGAGCACTGTACTAAACCCTTGGGAAGTACAAGTTGGCAACATATAGAGACAGTCCCTACCCAACAGTGGGCTCACAGTCTAGGAGGGGGAGACAGAGAACAAGCTCGCAGTCTAGCGGGTCAAAACCAAAGAGCTGGGTTCTAATTCCGGCTCTGCCACTTGTCTGTTGTGTGACCTTAGGCAAGTCACTTTTACTTCTCTGTTCCTCAGTTCCCTCATCTGTATGGGGATTTTATGGGGATTAAGAGTGAGCCCTATGTGGAACAGGGACTGTGTCCAACTCGATTATCTTGTATCTACCCCAGTGCTTAGAACAATGCCTGGCACATCATTAGCATTTATCAAATACCATTATTATTATTGTTATTATTGTTAATTCCATGGCATATTAAAAAGGATTAAGCACTTGATATTCACTTCAGCCCCACAGCACATATATACATATTGGCAAGTTTTTCATAATATATATATTGATATTTCTCTCCCCCTCTAGTCTGTAAGCTCCTCGTAGGCAGGGAACATGTCTACCAATTCAGTCGATTGTTCTTTTCCAAGTGCTTTCTGTACAGTGCTCTGCACCCAGTAAATGCTCGGTAAATGCCATTGATTGATTGATTGACTAAATTCATTTGTTGTACCATCATTTGACGAGCTTTCTGCATCACTGATTGCACCTTCTCCCACCCCCTCTGCATGGAGCTTGCAGCCCTGGTGCTTCTCCAGCAAGGCTCAAGCTTCCGATGTGTATCGGTGATGGTCCATTTCCCAAACTCCTCTTCACTCTCCCAGCCCACCAGTACTATCCTTCAGATGGAGCCTGGAGCCCTTTCCTCTGCCTGAAAGTCCTGCCATTTCCAAATCTGCCCCGCCACAACATTTTTTCCCCCATTTTACAGATGGAGAAACTGAGGTTCAGAGAGGTTAAGTGACTTTCTCAAGATCACACAGAAGGCTAGTGGCAGAGCTGGATTTAGAACCTAAGTCTCTTGGATCCCAGTCCCAGCCTCTTTCCATTAGACCGGGCTGCCTTCTGAGTATAATCCCTTCCACACTGCTTGCATGTGAAGATTGCCCCTTACTGCAGAGATCCATCTTGGACTCCCTTCCTCCCCACCGCTCCCGTTCCAAGGCCGTTGCTGTAACTATGTCAGTCTGTGTTCTGCAGCTGCATGTGTGCTTGAAGTTTTGTTTCTGCCCGTGTAAATTCAGCAGAATTGAGCCAATAGTAGGTTTAATGCTGGGGATTGGCATAGGAAGTAGAACTAGTTTGCTGGGAAGTACTGCCACTCTTTAAGTCCCTACCTTCCCCTGACCTGGGCATTTGGAGAATGATTCCGGGCTCCTCAGCAGGCCCATTTGACATGGAAGAAGTGATTCCATGTTATGGCTGGCTCGGTGTGTGTCTCTGGACTTGTCTATGTCTCTGTGAATATTCCTGCCTCCGAGGTTCTCGAAGTCTCTGCCCAGTGAGTAGTGGCAGGAAAACTGTTGCTTTTTTTAGTTCTAAAGAAAAAATAATCTATCCCCCTGCCTTTTCTTTTGGCGGCAGTGAATAATAAACACTCCAACCTGGAAAGGGGGTGACTTTTCCTCACTGCAGTTTTTTAAGGCAGAGAAAAATGACAAGCCCAAATTGCACTTCCCAATTTTCTCCAAATGATAAAAAAAGCCCAAAAACCGAGAGAATAATTTTTCAGTGATCTCTGGAGAAGAAGCAGGGAATCTGACACTTTATATGGCAGGTGGGTTGACAGAGATAGCAAAGCTTCTTGCTCTCATGAGACACAAGACCCTATAATAAGGTCTCAATGAAGAAGAAAATGCTGTTTGCTAAGTCCATGACTTTCAACCTGTCTAGCTGGGTTCCCTCTGAGCAACCAGAAAAGTAAAATGAAATATTAAAGCAGCAACAACAGAGTTATTCAGGGCATACAGATGGAGCATGGGGGTCCCCATAGACCCTCCCAAAATGATGATAGGTTGTTACAGTAACAACCTTACCAGATCCTTGATTCTACTCAACCACTCCCATTCTGTCAAAAGCCCCATTCATTTGACTGTCTTGAGCTTCCTGACACAATCCCTTTTGAACTCCAAATGCCACACATGAAATCCTTACTCTGGAAGCTCCATCCAGGGAACAGGAAACCCGGGGATAGTTCATGCATCCTACACAGAGAAAATCTGACCAAAGTCCTATGGTACTACCATTTGAAGATATAGCAAGGAAAAGCAATTCCGCATTTCTTTTGAAGGTCTCTGAGCTGGGCAGCTGGCAGAAATCAGGACGATGCTGTGGAGTGACCTGATCATCATTACATTCTTCCTGGTTCAGACTGGGATTGGGCTCCTGGGGAACTCAATATTGCTCTTGCTCTATGTTGGCATAGTCACGTCTCATCCCGGTCAGAAGAAGCCTGCAGACTTGATCCTCTCCCACCTGACTGTGGCCAACACAGTGATGCTTCTCACACAGTCCGTGCCAGGAATGGTGGTAGCTTTTGGGATGAACAATATTCTGGATGATGCAGGCTGTCTGATTGTCATCTACATCCGGAGAGTGGCTCGGGGCCTTTCCATCTCCACCACGTGTCTGCTCAGCACGTTTCAGGCCATCACCATCAGCCCCAGCACCTCCCGCTGGGCTAAGCTCAGACGCAGAGTCCCCAACTGCATCATCCCTTCCTTCCTCTTCTTCTGGGCCCTCAACCTCTTGATCTACCTTAACATACTGAAAGACATTGCAGTTATGAAAAATACCACACTTTTGATTAATGACTACAGTATGAAATTGTGTCCCAATACGGTGTGGGTCCATTTATCCGGTCACATTGCATTCATTAGCATTCCTTATTTCCGAGATCTCTTTTTTTGTCTTCCTCATGAGCTGGGCCAGTGGTTACATGATAATCACGCTTCATCAGCACTGAAAGAAAGTGCAGCACGTCCACAGTGCCAGCCTCTCCCCCAGATCTTCCCCAGAGTCCAGAGCCACCCTGATGATCCTACTCCTCGTCACCTGCTTTGCTTTCTTTTACTGCCTGAACTGCTGCCTTAACCTTTCCATAAAGTTTGTTGGGGAGGATGCCTTCAGGTTGTATGACCTTGTGACATTTATGAGTTCATGTTACCCTTCCCTTTGTCCATTGGTGCTGATCACCAATGATCCCCGGATTCCCAGACCTCAGTGTGTCCCTGAGATAAAAAGAGGCCACAGACTCCCAATGCAACCCAAGGATGAACAGAAGGTAAGCCCCTGGCCCTATTCTCTGCCCAGTCCCTCACTGTGAAGGAGGGTGTCCAAGGGAAGAAGTGGATTCTAGGAGCAGGCTCCCTCCATGTCTCCAAGTTGCTGGTCTCTTGGCTGAGAGCACCAAGTGAGAGGTTTCATTTCTCAGTCTCTCTGGTGGAATGGATTCCCTCTCCAGTCTTCTGAATTCATTATGCGAACCTTGTCATCTTTCGCTCAAAGGAGAAAGAGGACATTGCTCTCAGGAAAAATGGCAGCTGGGTAGTTATTTGTCAATACTAGATCCATTTATCAGCTTGTGCAGAAAAATAGAATCCTTTCCTTTTTTAAAAGAAATCGTATCTGTTAAGCACTTCCTAGGTTCCAGGCACTGTAGTAAACACTGGGGTAGATACAAGCTAATCAAGTTGGACACAGTCCATGTCCCACGTGGGGCTCACAGTCAATCCCCATTTTACAGATGAGGTAACTTAATAATGATAGTATTTGTTAAGCGCTTACTATGTGCCAAGCACTGTTCTAAACACTGGGGTAGATATAAGGTAATCAGCCACGTGGGGCTCACAATCTTAATCTCCATTTTACAGATGAGGTAACTGAGGCCTGGAGAAACGAAGTGACTTGCCCAGAGTCATACAGGTGACAAGCGGAGGAACTGGGATTAGAACCCATGACCTCTGACTCCCAAGCCTGTGCTCTTTCCACTAAGCCATGCGGCTTCTCAAGCACAGAGAAGTTAAGAGACTTGCCCAAGGTCCCTTAAAAGGACTCAGATTTTCTCAGGGCTCAGAAAGTCCAACTATGAGATGTCAGAGATGACTGCAAATCAGCAAGGATATAACCATTCCAGCCAGTCACTGGAGCACAGGAAAACCAGTATTGTTACAATGAAGGTTATTCCTTCTGCTCCCACCGATTGATCTCTACCATTACCTCTATTATCATCATCATCACCTACAACACCATCCTCCTCCTCACTGCCATCACCAATGGTGTCATCGTTTTCATCGACATCATCAGTATCAGTATCATCAATGTCATCATCAGTAGCCATACCAAGAATGGCTGAATGCTACTGCCTGATGCTGTCAGCTCTGAGCTCAGTGGGCAGAGGGAGGGCAAAGCTGGATGCGATCCCTGGGTGCCTCACACCTCGTGGAATGTGAATTGACTCTGACTTTACTGGAGGTTGAGTAGACCTTTCTTCACTTTCTCCACCTGGTCTTTTAAGCCTTCCTTTTCTCTCCCCTATGTGTCTTACAGGGTGCCCATGGGCCTGCTGCTAGCTCCTCCACCCAGAGAGCAAACCACACCAGAATCGCCAGTTCCACTGCTCCTTCAAACAGTGTAAAATGAATAAACACCATTCCACTCCACTGGGCCTAGGACCGCTCACTGGGCGACCTTAAATGTGATGAATTATTATTATTATTATCATCATCATCATTGTCATTATTATTTTTGCCATTCTAAGTGCTGGGAGAGGTACAGGTTAATCAGATCGGACACAGTCCTGACCCCATATGAGGTTTACAGTCTAAGCATGAGGGAGAGCAGTCATTGAATCCCCAGTTTACAGATAAGGAAACTGAGGCACGGGGAAGGAGAGTGACTTGCCCAAGGTCAAAGAGCAGGCACTGTGTGAATCATTTCACATTGGGTCTCCTATGGAAAATACATCAACTAAAGGATCATAGACAAGAGAGTAGGATCGACAGAGATGAGAGAGAAAGGAATTTCTGATAAAAAAATGCATATGTACATATATGCACATATATGTATATGTGTATATATACACATTTGTTAAATGAAATAATTATAAATAGAAGTCACAATTATAATGCACAATTGTGGTAATTCTCATATAATTATATTATGCACTAAAATTAAACTTGTAATTTTGAATACAGTTATTTAAAGTGAATTTCATATATACACATAACATATGTAGATACATAAACACAAAATAATAATCATAATTATGGTATTTGTTAAGTCCTTACTATGTGCCAAGCACTGTGGTATGTACAAGGTAATCAGGTTCTCCTACATGGGCTCACAGACTTAATCCCCATTTTATAGATGAGGTAGCTGAGGCACAAAGAAGTGAAGTGGCTTGCTCAAGGTCACATAGCAGACAAGTGGTGGGGCCGGGATTAGAACCCATGTCCTCTGACTCCCAAGCCCGTGTTCTTTTCATTAAGCCAGGCTGCTTCTCACTAAATAATGGTACTTGTTAAGCGCTTACTATGTGCCAAGTACTGTTCTAAGCACCGGGGTAGATACAGGGTAATCAGGTCCCATGTGGGGCTCACAGTCTTCATCCCCATTTTTCAGGTGAGGGAACTGAGGCACAGAGAAGTGAAGTAGCTTGCCCAAGGTCACACAACAGACAAGTGGCGGAGCCGGAATTAGAACCCACGTCCTTTACGTCCCAAGCCCGGTCCCTTTCGGCTAAGCCGCACTGCTTCTCTGTATACATGCTGCTTCTCATATAACTATATATATAATGTTTATATACTATATATACGTAGTGTGTACGTTTATGTGCATATGTACACAAACACATAGCACATTCACACACACATACACACACACTAATTTAAAGGCAGAATAGAGTTGCACCGGCTTGGGTTATGTGGGGTTCCTTCACCTTAGACCCTAGTCCGGCTAGTTCTCCTGGATGGTGATGGAGGGCTCATCTCTCAGTGGCCACCCCTTGCTTTCCCCACTTCCCCAGCCCCCCACCAGATTGTGCTGGTCTCTGCTTCCCCCTCAGATAGCACAGTTTTGCAGAGGGCAGGGAGTAGGTGTGTGGGGGACAAAGGTCGATAATGGAGGTAAAAAGAAATGAAACCTCAGGTTATCAGGGGTCATTGCCTCCCTTCCCCTATTTCCAGTTGGACTGGAAAGATATTTCTCCCTCCTTTGCTCAACTCTCATCCTCAGCCTCCAGTGCCCTCCCCACCCACCCCACCACCCCATCCTCTCCAGAGACACTGTCAGGAAACTCCCAGTTGTAACAGCCTAATCAGGAGTTGCTCAAAGCTCTGAGAACAGTATGACATAATGGCACCCCAGTTCGTTGCTTTGTCAAGTGGAGATGAGATCATTCTCTTTAATTCTCCTGTCCCAGTCCTTCAGTTGACAAGATAATCACAATCATGGAGCGGGGTGAGAACTCATTCCATCCCTTCCCTACAAATTCTGCCCCAGCCTCCCTCCCAAACATTGTGGCCACCAGGTCTGCACTAGTGGTTACCATCTCGGTGAGTGGCTCTTCCTGTCTCAGATTCCTAGGAAGGGTTTGGAAGAGAGTGCCTGAAACTAGAGGGGGAGTTGAAAACCTGTTTGCTAAGACTCTGTGTTGGGCCATTGTACTTATCAAACGTTAATAGCATAATAGCATAATATGCCAAACACCGGGATAGACTCTCTGTATGATGGAGTGTTATATGCCTGCAACCCTGGAGGCGTTGGTTCTAGCACTTAGTTCTGTGTTTCTTCCATTTTTTTGTGGATTGGTTGGGAGTGATACTGGGGGTTGGAGGGCATCCCTCAGGAGATATCGTTGCCCTCAGAGTCTGAATAAAGTACCACGGTGACTCTGAGGAAAAGGGTGGTTTGGGGTCATGGTGAGCAGGGAAAAGGGTATTATTATACTATTATTATTATCATTATTATTATTATTATTATTATTATTATTATTATTATGGTATTCTCTTAAGTGCTTACTATGGGTCAAGTACTTTTCTAAGTGCCAGAGTGGATACAATTGAATCAGGTTGGACACGGTTCCTGACCCACGTGGGGCTCACAGACTGAGTAGGAGAGACAACAGGTATTTACAATTTTATAACTGAGGAAACTGGGACCCAGAGTTGATCAAGTAAAGTGACTTGCCCAAGGTCACACAAAAAGCACTTGGCAGAGCCAGGATTAGAACCTAGGTCCTCTGACTCCAGGGTCTTTGCTTTATCCAGTAGGTCATGCTGCTTCTCAAAGGTATACATTAATTCATTCATCTGATTGTATTTATTGAATGTTTACTGTGTTCAGAGCACTGTATTAAGCACTTGGGAGAGTACAATATCACAATTAACAGACACATTAGAAGTCACTGAGGGTGAAAATGCTGGGATCCAGGGTGCTGACTAGGGTCTTAACCCGACACAGAGAGACCCCCCTCCCCACCACACTCCAGCACTCACCCTGTCTAGGATCTAGACACCAGAGAGAGTGTCCTGCAGTCAGCTCAGAGAGCTTGGCTCCTAAAGAGTAGACGCTTAGTGTCAGATCTCCCAGCCTGTTCCTGGCTCTTCCCCACTATAGACATTCCCACTGGTCCAGAGCATGGACAGGCTGATCCTTACCCCTGGGGAGACAGGCCAGAGACCAGTTCAGACTGTGGGATGGAGGCTTTCCTGAATGGACCTCCCCAAATTAGAATCCATTGAGGCCAGAGTTAGAGATGGGCACAGCCAGGAGCCAAAGCTATGGAGTGGGATTCTAGCGATAACATTTGCTGAGCTGGTGGGAGAAGCAGATTTTCCACAGGTGAGGAAGCCCCCATGTCCCCTCCTCACTCTTAGGGCCAAGGGTGCCACTTTTTCATATGCTGCCCTCTAAATGCTCCCCTTCCCTCCCTGGTCTTCCCCATCCCGACTGAAGCCAGTTCACCACCTGAAACCCAACCTGCTTTTTTTTTTGCTTTCAATACTGTGTGGCAGTGTGGTCTATCCGGAGCACTTAGAACAGTGCTTTGCACATAGTAAGCGCTTAATAAATGCTATTATTATTATTATTATTATTATTATTATTATCTGACAGTCAGAGGACCCGGGTTCTAATCATGGCTCCACCCCTGGCCTGATGTGTGACCTTGAATTAGTCACTTAACATCTCTGGGCTTCAATTTCCTTATCTGTAAAATGGAGCTGTTCTCCGTTCCACTTAGATTGTGAGCCCCGTGTGGTACAGATACTTTGTCTGATGTGATTGTATTGCGATTGTACGTACCCCAGAGCTTAGTACTGTATTAGGCACATTGTGAGCATTTTTTTAAAAAAAAAACACAATTATTATTTTTACTCTTCCTATTTTCCAACCAGCCCTCCCAGCCTTGGTCAGAGTGGGAGTGAAATGAGGAATCAAGAAATGTGTAAGGATGAATGAAAGATGCATACATGCACATGATAAGGAGGCTTGTGCACAGGAGCAAAGGAAGCAGACTGTGGAGGTGATCCAGAGCTGTGGGTAAGTGTTATGAGATCGACAAAGGGTTAGGGGAGTGAGTGAGTTTAGTGCAGTTGAGAGGGGGGTGTTGAGGACATCAATTTTGTCATTAAGGGAAGGTAGTTTGGGTATGGAGGCTAAATGGGGCGTGATGACTTTAGAAAATTGCATGGGGTCAAAAGATTGGAGGTATCTGTAGAAGACCAAAACAGGTTCGTGGAGAGGAGGTGTGCGGGAAACAAGGCAGATGAGGATATTTTGGTCAGATAGACAGATTTCAGAGTTGGTTAGGGTGGAGATATGAGGAGGTCAAGTATGTGTCCAAGTTGGTGAGTTTTCTTGATGAAAATATGGAAGGTGTTGTGGATGGAGGAGTAGAATTTAAGACTCTTGGGACTCAGAGTTCAGGACATATCCAGAGCCAGAGCAACCACTACAGCAGCCACCAGTTTTCCAGGGTTTTTGTGGAGGCCTCAGTCTGCAGTTGATTTTCTCACTGCCACCAGGATGGAGGAAGGCAGGACTGGATGCAGACTCCTCAGTGGCATGGAGAAGAGCCAGTACCAGTTCTTGGGAAGGCAGCAGGGATGGATGTCCAGTGGTGGAGATGGCAAGCACATGACAAAAGCTTTTATCCCTGGCCCAGTTGGACGGAGCAGGCTTGGAGTAGGGTCCCTTGGTGGCTTGAATGAAGGTGGTAGTTAACAGTTGCTTTGCTCAGCCATGGTGGAGACAGGTCAAGAGCACACAGCCATCGATCAATCTATGGTATTTATTGAACATTTACTGTGTACAGAGCATCATACTAAGCACTCTCCCATCAAAAAGCAATCCCGATTCTGCTCCGCCAAATCACGTCCCTCACCGCTTTATGAGCCTGCTCAACTTAATCTCATCCAGGAAGTTGCCTAGCCTCACTCTTCTGACCGTCCTCCCTCCAATAATTCTAGCACTCTGTGGACCCTGATGTATAAGGAAAAGGAGTGTTGCCTAGTGGAAAAAGCAAGGACTGGGAAGCAGGAGAACTTGTATTTAAATCTCAGTATCACTTGCCAAATATGTGACCTTGGACAGGTCACTTTTTTGCCTCATTTTCCTCATCTTTAAAAGAGGGACAGAATACCTGTTCTCACTTTTAGCCCCTCATGGAACAGGGATGGTATCAGATATAATTATCCTGTGTTTGCCCCAGAATTTAGCACAGTATTTGGCATGTAGTAAGTGCTTTGAGTTATAATTTCTTCTAAATGAGATACTGAGCCTTATCTTTAGTATCCTGCTTTAATATCTGTATGCATGTTTCTGTTGCCTGTGTTTTTACGGAGTTCGTGTGCGTTCTGCCTTCTCTTTACTATTCAATTGTCAGCTCTCTGATGGCAGGAGCTGTGATTTCTCCATCCTCTGGTTCCTCCCCACAGTGCTTCCATCCAGTGCTCAATCCATTGGTGCTTAGGACATGTGACCTGACTGACACAGTTTTAATTTATCTGAACCCCACTGTCTAGTTTCTCTTAAATATGAAGCCCACTTGTCTTATGCTCTTGAGTCGTCTCCAACCCATCGAAGCTCCATGGACACATCTCTCCCAGAATGCCCCTCTTCCATCTGCAGACGTTCTTGCGTATATCCAAAGAGTTTTCTTGGTGAAAATATGAAAGTGGTTTACCATTACCTTCTTCCACGCAGTAAACTCGAGTCTCTGCCTTCGATTCACTCCCACGCCTCTGCTACACAGCATGGGTGAGTTTTGACCTGTGGCAGATTGCCTTCAACTCACTAGCTATTGCCCAAGCTAGGAATGAACTGGGTATGCCTCCGCTTGACTCTCCCTCCCATAGTAGAGACTGGTAGAGTACTGGAAACTCTCCAGGTGCGATCCTGAGAGGAGATGAAGCCCACTAGCAGGAGTTAATTCACTACCTTGTTCCATCTCTCTCACTCCCTCTCATGCTCTCTCTCCTTCAAGGTCACTCTGGCGATGATGATCTCAAGAGACATAGCCCAGGCTATCTGCTTCCTGGCCCAGACCGGAGTTGGGGTCATGGGAAATTCCCTCCTGATCACACTCCACATCTCCATGTTTCTTCTGAACCACAAGCCGAAGCCCACGGACCTGATCATCGTTCACCTGGCCCTGGTCCACGCCATGATGCTCCTTACCAGGGGGGTGACCGTGGGGGCATCTCTGCTGGGGCACCGGCTCATCCAGAGTGACATCGGGTTTATGACTTTCGCATATGTGCACCGCGTTTCCCGCGGCCCCTCCATCTGCACCACTGCCCTCCTGAGTGCAGTCCAGGCCGTCACCATCAGTCCCAGGAGCAGTCCCTGGGCCCAGCTCAAAGTCAGCACCCCAAAATGCATCTTGTCGATTTGTGTCTTCTCCTGGTTGGTCAACCCGCTGATTGGCAACAACCTTCTGCTCCAAGTCATCTCTTCCCCCATCGTGACCAGGTGGGGGCCGAGATTCCATGATAACGACTGTTCCATCACCTCCATCGGCACCACCCTCCAGGGGTTTTGTCTTGCCCTGATGATTCTGCGAGACGGCACCTCTCTGGGGTTCATGAGCCACGCCAGTGCCCACATAGTCCTTTTCCTCTATCGACATGGCCAGCGGGTCCAGTATCTTCACACCACCAACCTCCCCGGCAAAGCCACTCCAGAGAGAAGGGCCACCCAGAGCATCCTGCTGCTGTTGAGCTGCTTTGTGACTTTCTACTGTGTGGACTTCCTACTTTCCTGCTTCCTAGGCACATCCTTAAAGAATAACTTCATATTTAGCAGTGCTAACGCGTTTGTGGTCAGTGGCTATGCTACCATCAGCCCCTTTGTGCTGCTACAAAGCAACACAGGAATCATTAAGTTCTTGCTTCATTTTTTGCCGAAGAAAGGTCCCCACGGCCCCCAGGTGGCCACGACTGTAGGGAGGATTCCTTTTCCTCCCCAGCAGCATCTGTGAAGTTTCAGTGGGAGGGAAGAAACAGCTGGATGTAACATGTGTGAACAACATCTCTCCCTGTGGAAGGGCTCCTAGACTCTAATCCCTAGATTGTAAGTTCCTTGAGGGCAGGGATGGTGCCTAACAACTCTGTTGTTCTCTCCCAAATGCTTAGTTGTTCTCTCCCTTGAACCCTTAGAAATAGTAGCAATAATATTTATTAAGCCCTTATTGTGTGCAGAGCACTATATTAAGCACTGGGAGGGAATCTATAGGTGGAAATTAAACACAGTCCCTGTCCCTTGGGGAGCTCATACTTTGCATGGGCTCTGCAGTTTCTTCTCGTTTAACTAATTCCCACCTACCTTTGCCCATTTCCTCCCCTGGTATTATCAGTACTCCAGTTCATATCCTCAGGGGAGTGATTGATTGACGCTCATCCAAATGAGTTTTTTGCCCCTGGAAGAGTTCCTGAGGAGTAAGCAGTTTCTCTCTTCTAGAAACCTCTGGAATTTACCCCCTTATATATGGATGGGATGGGTCTCCTGAACTATCACATGAGTTTTGGAGAAATTTGAGCCTCCATAATCCCGTCTCAGTCTTCCAAAGTTTTCATGCTTCATATTCATTTCTTCATAATAACAACTATGTAATTTATTAGGAACTTATTATGTGCCAAGAACAGTACTGAGCATTGGTGTGGGGGTGAGATAATTAGATTAGGCACAGCCCCTGAGTCGCATGGGGCTCACAGTCTGAGAGGGAGCGAGAACAGGCATACAATCCCCATTTTACAGTTGAGGAAGCAGAGGCGGATAGAAATTTAGAAGACTTGCCCGAGGTCTCACAGCAGACAAGTGTCATAATAATAATAATAATAATAATAATAATTGTATTTATTAAGCACTTACTATGTACAAAGCACCGTTCTAAGCACTGGGGAGGTTACAAGGTGATGAGATTATCCCGGGCGGGGGGGGGGGGAGCTCACAGTTTTAATCCCCATTTTACAGATGAGGGAACTGAGGCCCAGAGAAGTGAAGTGACTTGCCCAAAGTCACACAGCTGATAAGAGGCAGAGCCAGGATTTGAACCCCTGACCTCTGACTCCAAAGCTCGGGCTCTTTTCACTGAGCTACACTGCTTCTCTAAAGTGACCATGTTGTCTCACGGGGGGCTCACAGTCTTAATCGCCATTTTACAGATGAGGTAACTGAGGCCCAGAGAAGTGAAGTGACTTGCCCAAAGTCACACAGCTGACAACTGGTGGAAAACCAGGATTAGAACTCAGTTCTCTTGAATCCTAGGCCCATGCTCATTTACTAAGCTACTCTTCTTCCATGAATTAGATGATCTAATAAACCAATCCCTTAGGCAGCCTCAGCCTGCTCCACCCCAAATCCCAGTTCAGAGATTAGAGACTGTTTCAAATGGACAAGGTGGATTTTTTTTAGTCCCGTGATCAATGAGGAGGGCACTGCCTGATGCTTAATATGCCTCCAAGGACTCTCTTCACACCCCCGCATCTGGATCACTGTCCTTCGGCAATGTTGCTTAGTGGAAAAAGCCCGGGCTTGGGAGTCAGAGGTCATGCACGGGTTCTAATCCCAACTCCACCACCTGTCAGCTGTGTGACCTTGGGCAGGTCACTTAATTTCTCTGTGCCTCAGTGACCTCATCTGTCAAATGGGGATGAAGACTGTAAGTCCCACATGGGACAACCTGATTACCTTGTATCTCCCCCAGTGCCTAGAACAGTCCTTGGCATATAATAAGCATTTAACAAATATCAACATTATCATTATTATTATTATAGATACCTCCTTTCTCAAGGTGGGGGAAGGGGTGGTAAGGGAGGGAACGGACTTCTTGGCCAAAAGTTTATGAACCTCACTAAGTTGCATGGTGTGGCAGAGTGAAACAATGTCACAAGGTTGGGATTCAGAAGACCCGAGTTCTACTCCACGCTTTACCCCATGTCTTCTGTCTGAGCTCAAATTGATAATCATTATGCTATTTGTTGAGCTTTTATTACAGCCAGTCATTTGCTAAAGGCAGAGATAAATACAATGACAGGAAATTGGACACAATCCCTGTCCCACATGAGACTCACAGTCTAAAGGGGAAGGAAATCCGGGATCTTATACCCATTTAAAGGAAAACTGAGGTTCAGAGAAGTTGTGGGCAGGGAATGGGTCTGCTTATTGTTCTATTGTACTCTCTCAAGTGCTTAGTACACTGTTCTGCCCAGAGTAAGTCCTCTAAAAATACAATTAAATGAGTGAACCACCCTCTCAGTCACAGTCAATCCTATTATTGAGTGCTTACTGTGTGCAGAATACTGTACTAAGCACTTCGGAGGGTACAACAGAACAATATAAAGGATACATTCCCTGCCCACAACGAACTTAGTCTAGAGGAGGAGACAAATATTAATATAAATAAATAAAATTACGGATCTGGACATGAGTGCTGTGGGGCTAGGAGGGTAGATGAATAAAGGGAGCAAGTCAGGGTGAGGCAGAAGGGAATGGGAAAAGAGGGAAGAAGGGCTTAGGGAAGGCCTCTTGGAGGAAATGTGCCTTCAATAAAGCTTTGAAGGTGGAGAGAGTCATTGCCGCTCCCGGCAGGATCCTCTCCTCAGAGCGCCGCCATAGACGCCCGGGACTCCGTTCCCGAGAGGCCCGCCCGCCATCGCAGCGCCCCCACGGACGCCCCCCCTGCTTCCACCGCCCCCCAACTTAGGCGACCTTCCCTAAAGTGCCCCTCATCCCCCCCTTCCTGGTCCGGTCCTGACTGACTCTCCCCCCGCCCCCAGGTAAAAAGCCCTCGTTAGCACCATGTTACATTAACAACAACCTCATTCGCACCTCCTCAGCCCTCCCATGCTAGTTGACTGTCCGCTCCTCTCCCCAGGTATCTCTGCTCCCTGACCCCCCTTAACAGGCCCACCCTACTCCAGCACTTAATATTTTGTATCTGCTCTCTGTGACATCATTATCTGCCAATTTTATTATTGCCTTAGCATAATGATTGTTTAACTACACCCTGTGATGCCATCGCCTACCTGTATCATTGCTACTGTTTTATTGCTTCTGCATCTCAATTGTTAACCTCCCACCGTACTGTCACTCGCCCTGCTGACCTCACCATGAACTTTCAATTCCCTAGCTCCCAACTGCCATTCCCATTTCTCACCTTCCCCTTCCCCTCTCCCACCCAGCTTTTTCCCTCCCTCTCCCCCAACAAGACCACTCCCCCTCACCCCCTACCAAGGATTCCTCTGTACCAGCGCCAGCCCTCCGCTCCTCCCTCCCCGTCCCCTCCCTCCCCTTCTCCCCGCCCCTACCCCATCCCAGTTCTCCTTTCCCATCGCCACCCCCCTTCCCACTCTCCCCGCCCAGGCTCCCGCAAACTCATCCCAATCCAAACCCTACCCACTGCTCGCATCCTTCCCCCTCCCTCCCCTCCCTCGACAACTGCTGCCAAGTGTGGCCTCTAGAACCCCCGCTCCATTTTAAGTAAGATCCCTTTCATCCTGGACCTATTCCTTTCCAGCTCTCTACTCCTCCTTGCCCTAACTGAAACTTGGCTGTCTCCAGACGACACGGTCTCTTCTGCTGCTCTCTGCAGTGCAGGCCTCTTCTTCTCCCATTCCTCCAGACTCACCGGAAAAGGAGGAGGTGTCGGTTTCCTTCTCGCCCCCCAATGTCGCTTTCGCACTATCCCTCCTCCCCCTTCCCTTTCCTTCCCTTCCTTTGAAGCCCACATTATTCGCCTCTACCACCCCCTCCAGATTCTTGTAGCCGTCATCTACTGCCCTCCCGGCCCCACTTCCAACTTCTTTACGACTTTGTCCCATTCCTCACCTTCCTTCTCTCCTTCTCCATGCCCACTCTGATCCTCGGAGACTTCAATATCCACATGGATATCCCTAACGACTCCACTGCTGCCCGCCTTCTATCTCTCCTTGACGCTGCCAACCTCTTCCTCCACCCCACCTCACCCACTCACCAACTTGGTAATACCCTCGAATTCATCATCTCCTACCGCTGCACTGTGTCCACCCTCACCAACTCTGAAATCCCTCTCTCTGATCATAATCTTCTCACCTGCCTCCTCACTCACACTCCTTTCCCCTGTAAATCCACATTACTCCCTCACAGAGATCTCCACTCTCTGGACCCCACCCATCTTTCGGAGCGCCTCACACCCCACCTCGCCGCCCTCTCCTCTCTACCCAGTCTTGATGATCAGATTACTGCTCAACTCTACCCTTTCTACTCAGCTAGACTCACTCGCTCCCCTTTCCCTTCGCCGCTCTCTCACCACTAACCCACAGCCCTGGATCACTGCCACTGTCCGCCTCCTTCGCTCTTATGCTCGAGCTGCCGAACGCTGCTGGCGAAAGTCTAAACACCATGCCAACCTCGTTCACTTCAGCTTTATCCTTTCCTGCCTTAACTCAGCCCTCTCCTCTGTCAGACAAAACTATTTCTCCTCCCGTATTGACACCCATGCCCATCACCCCCGCCAGCTCTTCCGTACACTCAACTCCCTTCTCAGGCCCCCGGTTCCTCCCCCTCCTCCTTCCCTCACCCCCAACGATCTGGCCTCCTACTTCATTAACAAAATTAAATCCATCAGGTCCCACCTCCCCAAAGTCTCTTCCCCCCTACTCCATCCCCCCGGCTCTCAACACTCTCTGTTACTCTCCCATCCTTCCCAGCAGTGTCCTCAGAGGAGCTCTCCTCCCTCCTCTCAAGTGCTACTCCGGCCACCTGTGCTTCTGACCCCATTCCCTCTCAACTCATGAAATCTCTCGCTCCATCCCTTCTCCCCTTCTTAACTTCCATCTTCAACCGCTCACTCCCCACTGGTTCCTTCCCCTCTGCCTTCAAACATGCCTATGTCTCTCCCATCCTAAAAAAAAACCCTCTCATGACCCCACTTCACCTTCTAGTTATCGTCCCATATCCCTCCTACCATTCCTTTCCAAACTCCTTGAACGAGTTGTCTACACTCGCTGCCTAGAATTCCTCAACACCAACTCTCTCCTCGACCCCCTCCAGTCTGGCTTCCGTCCCCTACATTCCACGGAAACTGCCCTCTCAAAGGTCACCAATGACCTCCTGCTTGCCAAATCCAACGGCTCCTACTCTATCCTAATCCTCCTCGACCTCTCAGCTGCCTTCGACACTGTGGACCGCCCCCTTCTTCTCAACACGCTATCTGACCTTGGCTTCACAGACTCCGTCCTCTCCTGGTTCTCCTTTTACCTCCCCGGTCGCTCTTTCTCAGTCTCTTTTGCAGGCTCCTCCTCCCCCTCCCATTCTCTCACTGTGGGGGTTCCCCAAGGTTCAGTGTTTGGTCCCCTTCTGTTCTCGATCTACACGCACTCCCTTGGTGACCTCATTCGCTCCCACGGCTTCAACTATCATCTCTACGCTGATGACACCCAGATCTCCATCTCTGCCCCTGCTCTCTCCCCCTCTCTCCAGTCTCTCATCTCCTCCTGCCTTCAGGACATCTCTATTTGGATGTCTGCCCGCCACCTAAAGCTCAACATGTCAAAGACTGAACTCCTTGTCTTCCCTCCCAAACCTTGCCCTCTCCCTGACTTTCCCATCTCTGTTGACGGCACTACCATCCTTCCCGTCACACAAGCCCGCAAACATGGTGTCATCCTCGACCCCGCTCTCTCATTCACCCCTCACACCCAAGCCGTCACCAAAACCTGCCGGTCTCAGATCCGCAACATTGCCAAGATCCGCCCTTTCCTCTCCATCCCAACCGCTACCCTGCTCATTAAATCTCTCATCCTATCCCATCTGGACTACTGCATCAGCCTTCTCTCTGATCTCCCATCCTCGTGTCTCTCTCCACTTCAATCCATACTTCATGCTGCTGCCTGGATTATCTTTGTCCAGAAACGCTCTGGGCATATCACTCCCCTCCTAAAAAATCTCCAGTGGCTACCAATCAATCTGCGCATCAGGCAGAAACTCCTCACCCTTGGCTTCAAGGCTCTCCATCACCTCGCCCCTTCCTACCTCACCTCCCTTCTCTCCTTCTACAGCCCAGTCCGCACCCTCCACTCCTCCACCGCTGATCTCCTCACCGTACCTCGCTCTCGCCTGTCCCGCCATCGACCCCCGGCCCACGTCATCCCCCGGACCTGGAATGCCCTCCCTCTGCCCCTCCGCCAAGCTAGCTCTCTTCCTCCCTTCAAGGCCCTGCTGAGAGCTCACCTCCTCCAGGAGGCCTTCCCAGACTGAGCCCCTTCGTTCCTCTCCCCCTCGTCCCCCTCTCCATCCCCCCATCTTACCTCCTTCCCTTCCCCACAGCACCTGTATATATGTATATATGTTTGTACATATTTTTTACTCTATTTATTTATTTATTTTATTTGTACATGTCTATTCTATTTATTTTATTTTGTTAGTATGTTTGGTTTTGTTCTCTGTCTCCCCCTTTTAGACTGTTAGCCCACTGTTGGGTAGAGACTGTCTCTATATGTTGCCAATTTGTACTTCCCAAGCGCTTAGTACAGTGCTCTGCACATAGTAAGCACTCAATAAATACGATTGATGATGATGATGATGATGAACATGGGTCCTTTGCTCCTGGGCTGGCTGGGGGAAGAGGGGACCGAGGGGTCACATGCCGAGGCCATTCCTTGAGTGTAGGCGTCAGCCTACTACCCCTGCCCGGGGGAATTATGGCAGGAGGATAACCAGGATCAGTGGGTTATGAGCTCCAGACGGTGGACTCGTATCATTTTACCACCATCCTTTGAGTCTCATCCCGGCTCTGCCAGTTGTCAGCTGTGTGACTTTGGGCCAGTCACATAACTTCCTTGTGCCTCAGTTACCTCATCTGTAAAATGGGGATTAAGACTGTGAGCCCCCCGTGGGACAACCTGATTACTTTGCAACCTCCCCAGCGCTTAGAACAATGCAATGCACATAGTAAGCATTTAATAAATGCCATCATCATTATTATTATTATCCCCAAGTGGTGTCTTCTTTCCATACATTTGGCAAATAAAACATCCCATTGGCCCCTTAAGAGGACGGCCTTGAGGAGAGAGCCCAGGAG